>NC_143007.1:5346804-5653005 GCF_061535395.1 Colias eurytheme | reverse complement strand
ACTCGAGAACGGCTGAACCGATTTCGATAATTCTTTTTTTATTATATTCCTTGAAGTACGAGGATGGTTTTTATGTTGAGAAAACGTAAATACCACGGGCGAAGCCGGGGCGGACCGCTAGTAGATATATAGATTTTATAGTAGAACTGATAAAATTCACTGTCAAATTTCTAAACTAAAAAATCTACCATATTGTCAAACGTATCTTAACTTCACACGAATAGGAAATTATTAGCAAACGCAGTTTCTATTATTTCCACGTTAATGTTTTTTTGTTTGTGGCAATCAATAATGCTTGGGATTTCTTTACATAATCTGTGGCTGTAAATGACATTTCGTTTCCCGCCTGTTTAAAACGTTAAAATATAAAGAAAATCGAGTCTATATGCAGTATACCTATATTAATATATTATAAGTATTAATATACATAGAAAATTAACTTTAAAACACGCTTAAGCAAAGTGAATGGTAGATATAAGTATGTATAATAATTAAAAAAAAAACTAGCTATAGGGCCGATTTTTCAATGCTTGGATAAAACTTATCGGTCCCATCGGTCCAATAAAGTATTACACGATAATAATAAAATGTCACAAACTGTCAAATACGAGCAATTAGAACACGTTTTTAAAATGGTAGTTTTATACATTATTCGACGAATAAGTTTTAACCAAGGATTGAAAAATCAGCCCTTAATAAAATAGACTATTTGATAAGAGTACAAAGTTCGAATTAAATCTGTCCGTTTAAAGTGGGTTAAGATTGAGACGATTACATGCAAACATACAGGTGAAGCTAATAAAAATAGGTCGAGAAGTTTTGGAGTAATTGACAAACATACCTTTCCTATCTATACTAATATAATAAAGCTGAAGAGTTTGTTTGTTTGTTTGTACATATGCTAATCTCAGGAAGTACTGGTCAGGTACAGGAAGACCAACAAGAGTGGAGCAATGCGGGTGAAACCGCGTGGCACAGCTAGTTTATAATAAAGAAGATAGACGACTTAAATGGCATCGTCATATTATCTATACTAATATTATAAAGCTGAACAGTTTGTTTGTTTGTTTGTTTGTTGTTTGTTTGAACGCGCTAATCTCGGGAACTACTGGTCCGATTTGAAATATTCTTTCGGTGTTAGATAACCCATTTATCGAGGAAGGTTATAGGCTATATATCATCACGCTACGACCAACAGGGGTGGAGCCACGGGGGTGAAACCGCGCGGAGCAGCTAGTTAAAAATATAACTATGCTTCTATTAATAAAGTAATTGCTATTTTCATCGCGTGCATTCTATGATATTTTATTTACATTGAGGTCGTTATTTTGTATGTTTGTTGCCCTTTCACGCAATAACAACGCGCCTAAAGAAGTTTCACTTCAAAATAAAAATGTAATAACACCTGTAAATCTTCCAAATACCTACAATAAATAAATAAAATGAATTTGAATTACGGCAATAGATTATTCCAGTCCTGTAAATCTTTAGATAACTTTTGTAAATAAATTGTACATATTTATCAATTTGGATTGCAGTAATAGAATATCTTACGAAATTATCAGACCTAAATTAAATATTATTGTCAAATGTAACATAATCTAGTAATCACAGATCAAGTGTAGGGTTTAACAATTGTCTAGACCACAGACCGCAATACCTGTATTTTTGACTGACTCCAAAAATGAGGTTAAAGGTTATAATAGGTACTATGTATATTGAATAGTATAATTATTCAATCTTTATATTTGTTTACTAGCCGTCCCCCGCGGTTTCTCCCGCAGTGCTCCGCTTGTCTTAGCGTGATGATATATAGTCTTCCTCGATAAATGGGCTATCCAACACCGAAAGAATTTTTCAAATCGGTTCAGTAGTTCCTGAGATTAGCGCGTTCAAACAAACAAACTCTTCAGCTTTATGATATTATCATATTAGTATAGATTATTGACAGCCCTAAAAATCCTCTCTACGGGGTTTAGAACCGAAACTTTCACAGACTATAACAATTCAGAACTATTATAAAAATGTATTTGACATATTTATTTCCGACATTACACACATATCACAAAATAATTACGTATAATTTAAATTAATAACTACATTTTGCACTCGGGTTCTCTCGTGTTCGCGTGATTTTCACTTCCTAGCAATGTTTCCTAGTTACGTATATTCAAATATCTTTATGTAACTTTGTGTCAAATATATTTAGGCTTTCTTTTTGTGTTGCATTTAATTAGGAATAATTTAAAAATAATTTGGAAAATCCAAAAGTGCACGCCTCATAATTTTTTTTAATAAATATTTATTAATTATTATTTTTGTTTATTTAATAACAATTAAACCACATCGAATCAGACCCTGAAAAATGAAAGGGTTCTATTCCTGAGCATACTCAAGCGTAAGAGAAAAAAAAGACTCGATTAGTATAGTATTTCGGTCGCTATCGTGTTAACAAGAAAAAGGATCCGCACATACAGACACACGGACGTCCAAGACAGAACTTTTTTAAACTGTTTTTTAACTAGTTTAAATAACAAAAATGACATCAAAAATATCATGAACGTTAAAAATAGTGTTTTTTCTTAATATGTGTGTGTATGTATTATCTTACAAGTGCAATGTATGATACATAAAGACATTTTAAGTTTGAAAAATCAGATGTTTTGCGCGAAGTGACAGTAGTACCCACCTCAACGCTTCGCTTATGAGGCGTGCAATAGGTTAGGTAAGTCTATGTTAGTCTATACGTAGCAAAGAATATGAAATTTTCTTGTCTTGGGACCAGAGGATATATTTTTTTTAATATGGCTGATAATCATACATATAATATGATTATAAATACATACGTAGATAATTAACACCCAGACAGAGCAAATATCGACGTTCATCACACAAATATTTGCCCAGGGTTGGAATCGAATCATACTCTGGCTTGGAAGGCAGAGTCTCTACCAACCAAGCCAACCGGTCAGTTGAATTATTCAAATATTATTATTAAAAGTCCATAATTAGAAAAACGAAGAAAAATAGCCTTTTTTCGATGTTATTATGGTATAAACAATCTCACATCTCACGCTGAAAAAAAATCATAACAGCTAAAACAGAGTAATTAAAGAATAAAATTTAAGCGAATTAATCAAATAATTAACATGATTTACATACGTTCTTATATACAGTACTTTTTGTGCACTTCAGTCAGAATTGTTATTTTTATAATCTTGGCATATAAACAATGTCTTAATTATATATGTAGATGATACAGCTTTTCAGTAAAAAATAGGTCAAAAGAAGAAACTTGATTGTTCTTCCAGCGTCTTTATAATAATAATTTTTAGTGCACTTTGCCCTGTTTTTTTTTTATTAGTTTTGCACTGCGTCTCCTTGTCCACCAGGTTGTCTGGAAGAGATCGCTGTCTGAGCGATAAGACCGCCTGTTGTGCTCTTTTATAAATTAATGTATTGTGTCCTTACTTGTACTTCTCTCTGTGGTGCACAATAAAGTATTTTTGTTGTTTGTTTGAATAATGAATCGCTGAATGTGTTACCTACTTAGCGTAAATCTCGAGAACGGCTCTACCAATACGGCTATTTTTGAACGTTTTGATAAGGCATAAAGAAGATACGAATGGAAAGAAAGCATGAAAAAAGGGCAGTAAAGCAGTACAACGTATGCTGGGACAGCTAGTAGTTGAATATTTAAAAGTTTACAGTAAAGAATCATATAAATAAAAAATACAAGGTACCTATTAAATTCGATCTAACTTGAAGCATGGGATGAATACATTTAAGTTCTTATTAAATATCGTTAAAATAACTAAAAAACGATTAAGATAAACGCATGAAATTATTGTATTGTGACCGTCACTTCGTAGATGTGCAATGTATAAATTAAATCTGACTCTACAGGAGTCGATTACATACAAAAATACAGGTGAACCTTATAAAAGTGTGATAAAAAATAAAAAAGAGCAAAAAAAAATATTCAATATTCACAGTCCGGCGATAATATTCAAACATTTATTTATTCAATTAGACTTCTTCTAGAAGCTCTTTTGAATCGTCATTACATATTTTTAACATTTACCACCGATTTAGTTAAGTTAAAAGTTTAAGTATTTAATTAATCAGATTAAAGGATAAGTAATTAAGTACCTTAAGCTTCACGCAAATCAGCTTCGTAATTGATATCATTTTTAAGGCTTCTTTTTACCCCATGCAAGTATATTTTTATTATATTATGTCAATTATTTTAATATTAAATCACCAAAAAATGTTACAAACACGAAAAATAAAGTACGATTCTTAAATTATAATCCCAAATTTTCAAAACCAAATTATACATATATGTTTTTATTTATTTTTTATCTATAAGTAATATACATAGTGCGTATGTATAACGTTTTTAAAATAAATGATTACGTTCTTAGAATGATAACTTCAAATTTTTCGATACCAGACTATAATTTTTTTTTTATTTTTAATCTATAATAGTCTATGAGTCGATTAAATTTTTTACAAGCTTTTCAAATTGGACTCCTTATTTTTTCGATAACAATAAATATTTTTTATTTTTTAATCTATAATCAATAAAGAGATATACATACGTTATGCACAGTACACACCACACTCCCGTACAACTAGAATACAACTGAACTATTGTGTACTACACTTACATGTTTTATAATCATTGCTCGATTCATGTGGACATGGCTTTATTTATTTTTTATTAAAATATAATATCTTGGTTTAATATTCAACAAAAAGTGGATTTAGGTATAGTAATTTCAAGTTGGCAGTACTAAAAGCATATTTTTTGTTTAATATTCTGTTACATTTTGAAAAAATTTTAATGTATTGGAAATTCTTCAGAAAGACTTCAAACAGTTCCAGTTTCGAGTCATTTTTATCAGCAGAAGCCAGATAGTTGAAAATAGTATTAATACAATGAATAAAAATATTACAATAAGAGCCGATTTTTCAATGCTTGGATAAAACTTATTCGTCGAATAATGTATAAAAACCATTTTAAAAACGTATTCTAATTGCCCGTATTTGACAGTTTACGTGATATTTTAATATTATCGTGTAATACTTTAGTGGACGGATAAGTTTTATCCAAGCATTGAAAAATCGGCCCTAAAATAAAACAATTCATATTATACTTGATACTTGTGACACGTGATAAACATGTTAATCTTTTAAAAATACTCTCTTTTACATTATAACATAACTGATATCAGCAGTTTGCATGTATGTGTGTTTCTTTATTCCACTGTTACTTCTAAACATCTGAACGGAATTTGATCTCTATGTAGAGTTAGGATTATCCCAGTTTTTGAAGATAAGTTTTGTGTAATGTTGCATACATTTGGGACAAAATACTTCAAAAACTAAATTGTGAAAAAAAAAGTAGACATTGTTGTAAAAATAAGTAAAGGTATTTTTTTTAATTATAAGTTAGTACATAAACGCAAAACAATCGAAATAATAAATATCTACATCATGATTAACTTATTTATGATTTTGAATTGAAATAATTTTATTATCTACTAGATTTCCGCCCGCGGCCGCGGCTTCGCGCGCGTTTTCAAAGAAAAACCCGTATAATTCCTGTGGGATTTCCGGGATGAAAAGTAGCTTATGTCTTATTCTGAATCTTCAGCTACCTACAAATAAATGTTAAAAATATGTTATGACGATTTAAAAGTGCTTTTACAAGAAGTCTAATTGAATAAACAAATGTTTGAATTTGAGTTAGTTTACATACCAAATTTCATTGTAATCGGTTCAGTAGTATTTGCATGAATGAGTAACAAACATCCATCCTCACAAACTTTCGCATTTATAATATTAGTCGTATCCACACGACGCTATCAATTCTCTCACGACAAACGCGTTGTGAATCTGGACGATTTGTAAATAAACATAATAATTATTACAAAAATTCGTAACTGTACGACCTTTAGCAATTCGGGTGAGTCAATTCGCATTGTTCTTAATTATATTGTTTTTATAACATTTATATGAAATTTAAACTATTATTTTGTAGTCGAGTTTGATGCTTCGATTATTTCATTAGATACTAGCTGTTCCCCGCGGTTTCACCCGCATTGCTCCGCTCCTGTTGGTCTTAGCGTGATGATATTATATAGCCTTCCTCGATAAACGGGCTATCTAACACCGAAAGAATTTTTCAAATCGAACCAGTAGTTCCTGGGATTAGTGCGTTCAAACAAACAAACTCTTCAGCTTTATAATATTAGTATAGATTTGATAAGAAAGTAAAGACATCATTTGGCTATAATCAGTTTAGTAATTACTTTTTTTTTCAATTGCATTGGAACTATGTGGAAAAACTAGTTGTTGACCGCAGCTTCATCTGCGTGATCAAAATGTTCAAGACAAACTTTCATCCCCTATTTTATCCCCTTGGAGAAAGAATTTATGAATTAGTGTCTGCATGTTAAACAGCTCTCTCGGTTTAGTAGTTTAGGCTGTGCGTTGATAGCTTACACTTAAGCTTACACTAGATTGAAAACAATTAAAAACAGACAATGATCCATTTTGGCGGGAAAGTGAAGTAATAAAAAAACAATATGGCGCATTTTGCAAGTTTCATACATGTAGTTATCATGTTTTGAAATAGACTTACCTATAAGCAAGTACTATAAACATAGAGAGTGGTCCTTGTGACTATTTTATGCATTTTTTTTATTTCAATGAATCTATTGTAAATAAAGAAAAATATAAACTGTACATACTTATGTGTTTCTTTATTTTTTTTTTTCTCTAGCGTCGAAAAGAAACAGATATAAGATTTTTTGCTGTTTATAATTTCGTCAGTGATCTTTATTATCTTCTTATATATATAAAAATGAATCGCAAAATGTGTTGGTAAGCGCATAACTCGAGAACGGCTGAACCGATTTCGATAATTCTTTTTTTATTATATTCCTTGAAGTACGAGGATGGTTTTTACGTAGAGAAAACGTAAATATGTACCACGGGCGAAGCCGGGGCGGACCGCTAGTATCAAATAAAATACATTTTAATTAATTATAAACACAATTTATTAATAATTTTTACCTTTGTAGTTTGAAAATTTTATAACAGCGAGCATATTCACGGGTAGAGCCTTTGCGTACCTACTTAAATCATCGAAAAAATATATATCGTCCAATATGGACCCAGACGATACATTTTTTCGATGATTCTAAAAGGTCAACTACTATAATATAAAATGGTTATTATAAAAGGAGATTGTAGTCTTAACTTTCCTTTCGTAATAAAAATGACCGTCAAAATTAAAGAGTACCTATAGGTTTTATGCTAAAATTTAAATGAAAGAGTTTGCATAATATTTTCATTTTAACTGTTACAATTTTGTCTTTTATCTTATATATAAAAATGAATCGCAAAATGTGTTGGTAAGCGCATAACTCGAGAACGGCTGAACCGATTTCGATAATTCTTTTTTTATTATATTCCTTGAAGTACGAGGATGGTTTTTATGTAGAGAAAACGTAAATATGTACCACGGGCGAAGCCGGGGCGGACCGCTAGTTATCAATATTTTTAATATTTCATGTACAAATAAGCCTATATTTTAATTTCGATCGCTATGCATTTTCATGAAAATTGCGCAGTAGTTTTTTTTAGTATTATTGTTCGGACTGCTAGTGTTCAAATTAAAAGAAGATATTTTTTTTTTATTATTAAGTAATAGGTAAGTTTTAAGATCGAAAATACTAAAAAAATCAGTAAATTATTCACATTTTTACTTTTAGAAGATTCACATTTCAAATTATTATGACGAAACCGGCGGCGTGTCAAAGAATCAAAAGTTCAACGACATGTGACATCTGCCAACACGCACTTGGCCAGCGTGGTGGATTATGGCATAAGATATAATTTCTATCTAATAGCAGATGTAGAGATTGTCTAATCTAAAAATGAACGCCCCTCCACTGTGTTTACGCTCACATTCAAAGTACGTGTATAGACGCAATACACACAAATTGGTCTGCCTCATTGGTCGTTCAGTCCTCCAGTCCCGTCCATGCCCGAACGACAGGACCAGTTGGCCAACTAGTGCATAAATGACGCGATGCACGACAGAACGGACGTGTCATTCCGTACATAGCGCGCTCTCCCCGCCATACAATGACAAATCAGTGCGCGAGTGTCAAAGTTTGCAGTAGAATCGACGCGCGCACATATATAAAGTGGTTCAATAATTATTTGTCCTCACACATTGAAACAATTAAGTTTAGTGGAGGGGCCTTCATTTTTAGATTAGACAATCTCTAACTACTTATTTACTATTTAGTAATCTGTTGTAATGCTATTATTAAAAATGTTCCAAAAATAAGTGTTGTTTTTTTTCGAGATTCAATATAATATTAATTATTTTTGCAGTTTAATTATGATTATGTATATTACAAATTTTATTGAAAATCTTTAAAAAATATCGTATTAGAATAAATAGATTAAGATTTCAGAGCCTTTACAACATTCATATTACATACGTATGTAAAAAAATACGTATGTTAAAAGGACTTTTACAATAATTTCTACAAAATACCATAACATACATAAAATACAGTTTCAATACTATTATTATTACTTTATACTAGACTAGCGGACCGCCCCGGCTTCGCCCGTGGTACATATTTCGCAATAAAAGGTAGCCTATGTTCTTTCTCAGGGTTTAACACGTTCACTGCGGCATGTCCAGTATCGGGCCATCAGCGACTACACAGTGCGGCGACCAAAATCGCGGTTTTCACCGTGGTGCGGCGAGGTTTTTTATATGTTAATCAATGACTAGAAAAGAGACAAATATGTTTTTGTGATCACAGTTTGAAGTAGGACTCAATTTCGTTTAAAAATCGTATGGCAAAATATTGGACACACGCATAGAAAAGAAACCGTTTCTTTTGTGTGCGGCATGTCAAATATTTTGCCATGGACAAGCACCTCATGCCGCACTGTACTGCGAGCGCGCCGCGTGTCAATCTCGCATAGTGATGTACCAGGACCGCACGCGTCGTTATCAAATTTTTAAATGACAATGATACCTTAGAGGCTTTAGTTTTTTTACTTTCTTTTATTTCGTAGCATCAATGCAAAAATGTGATGACAGTTGTGAAAATAATATAAAACATTAAAACAAAAGTTACTGAACAATTTCCTGATAGTACTCTATCAAGTACCTTGTTTTATATGTGTTTTTTTTTTGTATCGACGATCTCGTTATCTGTTAACAAACAGACTGAAATATACAAAATTGATTTATATCGATATCGATGTTTTATTTTACAGTGTTTCCCATCGCTATTACTGTAAACATGCCGTATCAACGCAGTGCGGGATGGCAAATAATTTTTCACAAAATCAGGGGTTTACATTTTCCCTCATATCTTTTAAACTATTGGGTCAAACTAAAAGCTATGTATGCGGTATATACAAGACTATATATACTATTATCCGAAAAAAAATTTTTTGAAATATCTTGATATTTCATGAAATTATTAACCTTCAAAGTCAGTAGGTGCGATGTGATAAAAATGGCTCATGACGCACAGTGGTGAACTTGCCGATGTGAAGTATTGAAGACATGCCGCAACAATGGTAAGTTTGGCATTTTAGGTGCCGCAGTGAACGTGTTAAAGATTGTCAGTGCCAAATTTCATCAAAATCGGTTGAGAGGTTTGTGCGTGAAAACCACAGATCACAGGTCTCTATGGTGAAAACCATACATACCTACATACATAATAACAAACTTTTCCTCTTTATAATATTAGTATAGATTTCCGCCTGCAGCTTCGCCCGCGTTTTCAAAGAAAAGCCCGCATACTTCCCGTTCCCGTTGGATTTACGGGATAAAACCTATCGTATATGTTAATCCATGTTACCCTCTATATGTGTGCTAAATTTCATTATAATCGGTTCAGTATTATTTTCGTGAAAGAGTAACAAACGTAACAAACATACATACAAATACACATACATTCATCCTCACAAACTTTCGCATTTATAATATTAGTAGGATTAGTAGGATATGATAGGATAGGATAGGACATTTACAATGATACTCGACAATCAATACCCTCTTCGCAGTCGGTTAAACATAAAAATGGCCTAATTTCGCACAAAGTACTGCGATGGGAAAGGTTAATAAATATTATGAAGTATATCTGAGAATCTTGTTGCGGCCACATTGACGTAACTTAATCGTAGCAATATTGTGTGTGTGTGAACGGTTTTGATACTTGAAAAACTTACGCATAAATTCTCATATTATATCGAACTTACAAATTTTATAAAGCTATTATTTGGTAGAATGCGCTTATCTCAGGAACGAATTGAAGTAATCTATAAGTACATATATGCTACATAATAACAAGTAACATCTACTAACATATTCTTAATTTGAGCGAAGTCGTGGGACATAACTAGTAAAAAATTATAAATCATATTTTAATGAGAAAAAAATATATAAAGTAGAATACCTTTAGATTTTTTACAGTTTGTATATAATTATTAACCGACTTCAAAAAAAGGAGGAGGTTATAATCTAAGTGCACTGGCAATAATTACATAACTAAGAAATGTTTATAATATGACACTAATATTTTATGCACGATCACATATTTTTTATTAAAAACACAGAATTTAGAGCAAATAAAAAATTCCAAAATTCCACATATTTCATCACCAATAATCACACTATAAAAAGTAAAGTATCAAGACGCGTCCATCGCTCGCAGTTGCAGACGCGCTGGACAAATCGCTGTGGGAACTGAGCTGGTGATTGTGCGACCTTGGCACATTGTCTTCAAATGTTTATATAACACCCTGTATATTGGTATACACTAAATAGGGGGCGGTGTGATGTTTCGTTTGTACCCCCTGTATACTGAATCACTATTACTACATCGTATAAAATAAAACAGTCTCTTTCTCTGTCTCTATGTATGCTTAAATCTTTAAAACTACGCAACCGATTTTGATGCGGTTTTTTTTAAAGATAGTGTGGTTCTCGGGGAAGTCTCGGGGAAGGTTCTTGTAAATAAGACAAAGCGGGTGAAGCCGCGGTCGGAAACCTAGTATTGAATATTGTGCCACCTTGCTACATTGTCTTTCACGGTGTTTATATATCACCCTGTATATATTGTACACCCTGTATTACCGAATTACTGAGAATAAACTGCATTTGTAAAATAAACTGTATTTGTATAACATCCTATATCTATACTAATATTATAAAGCTGAAGAGTTTGTTTGTTTGAACGAGCTAATCTCAGGAACTAATGGTCCGATTTGAAAAGTTCTTTCGGTTTCAGATAGCCCATTTATCGAGGAAGGCTATAAGCTATATATCATCACGCTAAGACCAACAGGAGCGGAGCAATGCGGGTGAAACCGCAAAGCACAGCTAGTTTAGTTTATATGCTGAATATTGACTAAGTACTGTGTTTATTTAATGAATTGTTCAGATTTTTATAACACCCTGTATAAGTGACGAAATATGGAGAACGTTGTAATGTTTTGTTTTTTCATTACATTTTGTTTGAAATTGTAATCACTACATAGTATAAAACAAAGTCAATTTCTCTGTCGCTATGTCCCTTTGTATGCTTAAATCTTTAGAACTACGCAACGGATTTTGATGCGGTTTTAATAAATTGAGTGCTAGGTTTTAGTAGGTATATTATTTTTAGCGGCGAAGCCGCGGGCGGAAAGCTAGTGAATTATATATTTTTAAATAATGTATAGCATAACTATGTATAATTAAATACACTTTGTAATGATGCAAGTGACCAAATATAGAGGGCGGAGTAGATATTATACGTTTACTTCAGTTGTTTATAGCTTATAGAGTTGAATATTATTTGTTTTTTATTTTTTAATTTACACAACATCCTGTAGCTCGTAGATGACCAAAATAACATATTATTAGCCCGCCCTCTATAGGGTCAGTTTTCAAGTGCAACTATTAAAATTGACATTTTACTATTTCGTTATAAATTAAGCATGGTTTGTGACTTTGAAAAGGAAGTTGCAGGCATAAAGATACTCTATCTTAATCTTTATACTATTATAAAGGCGAAAGTTTGTTTGGATGTATGGATGTATGGATGTATGGATGTTTGTTACTCTTTCACGTAAAAACTACTGAACCGATTACAATGAAATTTAGCACACATATAGAGGGTAACTTGGATTAACACATATGATAGGTTTTATCCCGGAAATCCCACGGGAACGGGAACTATGCGGGTTTTCCTTTGAAAACGCGGGCGAAGCCGCGGGCGGAAATCTAGTTTGTAATAAAGAAATAATTCCATCAATTTTACGATAATTATTAAGATTCTCCATTTCCCCACAGTCGTTATTTCACAATATCTAATTATAACTAGCGGTCCGCCTCGACTTCGCCCGTGGTACATGTTTTTTCTCCATAAGAAACATCCTATCAACTTCAAGGGATATTATAGAAAAAAGACGCGTTGCACTCCGGGAGTGCCGGCAGAAGTGAAAACTTGATTATTAACGTTCAGCATGTTTGATATTTTGGAATGGTATCCGTCTTACGCATGGAATATAAGGGCTAAAAAAAAAATCCGTCTTACGCTTTTTCGATCAGGCCACGTGTCCTGACGCGAGTTTAAGATTTTATACCCAACGCCGCTAAAGAAGTTTTCACTTCAATAATAATCAACGAAATCGGTTCAGCCGTTTTCGAGTTTTACGTTTAGCAACACTAGTATAGATAGATCTTATATATAAAATTCTCGTGTCACAATGTTAGTCTGCATACTCCTCCGAAACGGGTGGAACGATTCTCATGTCTGTGCATATCGGGTAAGTCTGAGAATCGGCCAACATCTATTTTTCATATGTACCACGGGCGAAGCCGGGGCGGGCCGCTAGTAAGTATATAAAATACTCGTGATAAAATACTCCTAGATTACATACATAGTCATGGTTTAACTTTAGTACAGATAACAGAGGTTTAAACTTAATCTCATCTATTCTCTATGGTCTATGGTTTAAAGTTAAAACATGTTTTGTAAACCTTGGTCCAATTAGTAAGACTTTTACTTGGACCATGGTTTCAATTCGTTTTTTAGTCCGTGTTTTGTAATAAGCGGTTAAACTGAAATTTTAACGATATTACATTTAGCTGAAAACAATACTCTCTTTTTTCACGGTAGTCGGATACACACGTAACAGGGAACTATTAAATAATATTTATTATTAGCAATCATTACATCAAATTATGGAATAATTATTTAATAATTGTGAGATTCTCAGTAAATAAATGGAATACTTGTCATTTCATTCATTTAGCTATCGGAGAAACAATGAAATTATAAATATGTGGAAGCGGTCGTGTGCACGCTTTTTAACCGACTGCGTTAAGAAGGGTAATGGTTTTCAAATACATATATGTGGGGATGGTGTAAATAAAACCGCCAAATTAGCTCAATTTAGTTTATTATTCCTTCACCGGTTACAAAATACAATCCTCCATTTCTTGGTAAAATCCCAAAAGTAATCTAACATAGACAATCCTACTAATATTATAAATGTTAAAGTTTGTGAGGATGTGTGTGTTTGTTACTCTTTCACGAAAATACTGCTGAACCTATTACAATGAAATTTAGCACACATATAGAGGGTAACTTGGATTAACACATAGGATAGGTTTCGCGTTGTCACGGCATCACGTGTGAACGGTTGAACCGATTTCGATAATTCTTTTTTTAACATATTCCTTGAAGTACGAGGATGGTTCTTATGTAGAGAAAACGTAAGTATGTACCACGGGCGAAGCCGGGGCGGACCGCTAGTATATTATAGGTAATAGCACTACAAATAATATACTACTAGTTAGGTATACTAGTAATAGTATTAAGTTAATTTTAACGTCTATTTTTAAAACAATTTGAAAGGAAAAGTCTCTATAGAGAGGGAAAACCTCACGCAAAGACTATGTATCTATGATGGCATAATTACTGTTAAAAATCTCTATTTACTATTTTTTCACGCAATAATTTTATGAACGTGATCATGGATTGACATGTGGATCGGAAATTAGTGTGAAACTGATGTATCGATTCTTATAGAAATTGTGTTGCGTGTATGGAATTTTTGTGAATAAATAAACAAACACAAGGAATAGTTTAGTGTTTTTTAATAAAAAAACTAAAAAAGTATGTTCATTTATTTCTGTTCTCATTTACCTTTTATCTCATTATTATTTAATTTTAATACAAAACTTGTAATCCTTCAATTGGGCTTGTAATTCATATTATTGGTGTAATGGTGTAAGTTTGTCCGTATGTTTGTGATAAACTTCATCGCGATAATTTTTCATACATTTAATTCATATAGCTAAGTAAATCTATAATAAATAATTTCCGCCCGCTCCTCCGTCTAAAACTTAATAAATTATATAGGTACTAAGACCTTCCTCTTAAATCACTCTCTCAATAAAATAGCTCAATTCGAATCATAAGAACTATTATGATTTGTATATGGGTCACTTTCAAGTTTATAAATATTATTTTCATTTAACCACGCGAGCGAAGTCGTGAGTAATTCTAGTTGTTTATAATTTATTGCGCCTTCTATAAAGAAGTGCCTATTATGCATGGATTCAATTTTGCTACTGTATCCCGCTGGCGTTACACATTTAAGATTAGATTTAAATATATTTTCATAACTACTGTATAGTAACAAAGTGGTGATTTCTTGCAGTGGAAACCAGGTGATAAAATCTTCATTTTTTTCATTAGCTAAAACGAACCACAGGAAAAACGAATGTCAAAAAGTGTCAGATAGCCTATCAGCCACTAAACAACACGTCGCCGAAACTGTCTCCTCAAGCTAAAACTAACGGAAAAAAATCGTGTCAAAAAATATCAGATAGTCTATCAGCAACTTATCAGTTACTCTTGGCACTAAATTTAAACTAAACAGCCTAAATAAAACTATCAAACACATGAAATAAAACTATCAAATAGTACAACGAATCCCTACGACGGGCATCGAACCGGCACCCGCTGTCCCGTGAACCGTGTACAGCGAGAGACGCTACCGGTCTAGTGCAGTGGGGTGGAGAATACTCTACTTGTACTATAAATTATTTTTAAGGTGATTTATATTTTAGCTGTGTAGGTGTCAAATTGTTGTTTGTGAAAGTAAATTTTTATTCATTCTGTAATTAAATTTTTTATCTGTCTGTTTGGGTTGTAGTTAGTACCTTCAAAGTAAAATATAAAGTAGTATAGGTAATAATGTGTTTTGTATTTTTATTACATGTAACCCTGTCCTATGAAAGATAGTATTAAATGCCTCTAATCTTTTAATTGTGAAGTTTTGTGTGGATGAATATTGTGTGTTACTCTTCCAAACATAAGCAGCTGATTTAATCTGTATGAGGCCAGTTTATTTTATGTTTACTTGTCCTTATTATCCGTAAATAATCTTAAGAGCTTCTACATATAAGATCTGGCAAAAAATTATCTAGTCACCAAGGCATTGGGATAAAAGTAAACTTAATCTAAGGCTTAACTAAAACTCTACATTAAAAATATAAACAAAAGTAGAGCATCATTCCCGTTTTCAACTTGCAAATTAAACACAATATCAAATAAACGCACACTAACCCAATTACAACAGGTGGGCACACACACGCACACATGTAAATCTAAATATACAGGCTGTTGTAAATAATACCCTAATTTTGGTATATTATTTTTGTGGTAGAGACGGACAAAATACATAGTTAAAGTAAATCGTTAGTTAATAGTCAATGTAGTATATGATATTATAATATTAAGTTTAAGAAGTTTTCAATAAATGTATAAATGTACGGAATTATAATTGGTTTTAATATTACTTTGTAAAATATTATATTACATATTAAGTAAATTCAAACCATAATTTTTAAAACGTTCGTCTCGTAAAGCTCTACATAGAAATAAATTCGTAGTTTTAAAATGTATGTTTTGGATTTCGTATTTTTAACATTAAATACAAATTATTGTCCCTAAAATGTTTATTAATAAACTGTTACACTTACACTAAAACAGGTAAATAAAACCAAACGGCATTTCTACGACTGTAATAACGATACCATATTACACATTTGAATCTATTCAGATTATTAATTAATGATATTAATTATGAAACATATTTCAGAAAATAAGCCTACAATGCTTATTTTCTCAATATTTATATCATAGAAATGCATAAAGGCACGTGTTTATCACAAAATAACGTGATTAAAAATAAAATTACACAAAATCTATTCAATTATAGATAATAAATAATGAAATCTTGATAAAACGTATGAACAGCCTGTATCTCTTATCACTTGGTTACCTCAGCCTATATGTAATCTACAAACTTATCTACACAGTTAAATACAACCCTATATATAAAGAAATAAGGTTGAAAATTCAGCAATCTAATGTATTAGTATACGTGCATGTGTGTATGCGATGACCAATTTATAAAGACCTCCCCCGCTCCCCGTTGTACGTGATAATTGTATGTAGAAAGGGAAAACGCATTCTACCATATAGGTCAACACATACCGGTGGTCATATACTCCGATTTTGAATATAGAATTCGTATTCACAATACTGCTTCGACGCGGCGCGTGACGGACGCGGCCATTTTGATTTTGTTTTTATTTTTTTTTCAATTGTGTTTTGACGTTTCTATTCAGCCAGTTTTCGTTTTTACAAAAAAGGTTTTATATGTGTTGTGATTTTGTGTTGTGCTTGTAAGTACTTATGTAATAATCATATTAACTACTAGCGGTCCGCCCCGGCTTCGCCCGTGGTACATGTTTACGTTTTCTCTACATAAGAACCATCCTCGTACTTCAAGGAATATAATAAGAAAAGAATTATCGAAATCGGTTCAGCCGTTCTCGAGTTATGCGCTTACCAACACATTTTGCGATTCATTTTTATATATAAGATTAGAGGCTTCATTGTAGTAACAGGTAGATAACGTTATTTATGTATTTGTCATAAAAAGGTAGATATAGATTTTATATGTATAGTTTACTTATCAGTTATCAGCATGTAATCCTTTGATATGAAGCCTTACTAGATAGTACCTTCATGTTCACTCAATCAAAAACGGCTTAGTTTTTCTAAATGAATAGCAATGACGAAATATTAGACGGTTACAGTTTTAAATATATTTAACGGTTGTTCAGTTCCTTCATATAAAGTTTATAGGTATATGTGTTATCATAAATATGTATGTTTGTCCACGCATTTCTCCGGAACATTTGAATCGAATTGTGACCATTCTTGTTTTTATTATTTTGGTACCTCATGCTATAACAATAAAATCAAAATTGATTTAGTAGTTTGAAATGTAGAGACAAAAATAAAATACAATTTTTGTTTATGTAATTTTATTGTTTCATTATTGTGAATCAGTCATTATGTGTAAAATTACAACCTTTAAAAATATTACAGTTTTAGAAGGTGGTCAAAACTAATGATTTCGATTAGTTAATAGCCAGCCTATAGTATGAGTCAGTCGAACTCTACCTAAAGATTATAATAATATGTTACTATGCTAATATAAGCACACGGTTTCACTCGCATTATAGCTTTCCGCGGTTTTTAAAGAAAAACCCGCATAGTTCTCGTTCCTGTTGGATTTCCGGGATAAAACCTATCCTATGTGTTAATTCAAGTTACCTTCTATATGTGTGTTAAACTTCATTGAAATCGTTAGTAGTATTTGCGTGAAAGAGTAACAAACATACACATTACACATACATCGATCCTCACAAACTTTCGCGTTTATTTTAATACTAGAGGTCCGCCCCGGCTTCGCCCGTGGTACATATTTCGCAATAAAAGGTAGCCTGTCTCCTTTCTCGGGTAACAAAATATCTCCATACCAAATTTCATGCAAATTGGTTCAGTAGTTTAGGCGTGATTGAGTAACAGACAGACAGACAGAGTTACTTTCGCATTTATAATATTAAGTATGGATTAGTAGTATTATGGGGTTTTTATAAAAACCCCATAGCTGACAATTAAATCTATAACATAAATATTAAATTCCATAAATATACTACAATCAGCTGTTTTTGCGTGATAGAGTAACAAACATACAAACTTTCGTATATTATATTCGTATACACTAGCTAATCAAGCAATCGATGTTTTTCGTTCAAACGTAACAAACAAACAAAAAACTTTTCTTTTATAATATTAGTCACACATACACATGTATGTATGTATGTATATTTGAATGACGGGAAACAATGAATTTTGAGAGCATTGTACATAATTATGTTACTCTACAATTTATAGTGAGCGTACCGTGACGGACAGACGGAAGGTAATCAAAGTCTTTTTGTCTGTATTAAAAGCTTAATATTAGGTACGCTATATTTATTTACTAGATTTCCGCCCGCGGCTTCGCCCGCGTTTTCAAAGAAAAACTCGCATAGTTCCCGTTCCCGTGGGATTTCCGGGATAAAACCTATCCTATGTGTTATTCCAAGTTACGTCCTCTATATGTGTGCTAAATTTCATTGTAATCGGTTCAGTAGTTTTTACGTGAAAGAGTAACAAATATCCATACATCCATACAAACTTTCGCATTTATAATATTAGTAGGATTTTTCGTCGTACAAGTAAACGGAGAGCAAATGTAGCGTTATGCTTGGTGATAGAGGTTTCAAAATCTGTTCAGCCGTTCTTGAGCTATATAATATCTATCTATATAATAAACTTGAAATACACTCTTTAATAACAAACCAAAAAATTTCGAGAAAAATTCTTATAGCTTCATATTAATTAAATATTTTTTTTGTTTTGTATTGAACGAGTAGCAAACGAAATAGATTCATTACTCAATTAATTTAATTAATTTTAAAATTAGTTTAAATACATAAACCAATTAATTATATTATACACAATAAACATCTACCAAAAGCTATAGTATTATTTAATCACGATAAATAGTAACTCTGTCTGTTTGTCTGTTACTCAATCACGCCTAAACTACTGAACCAATTTTCATGAAATTTGGTATGGAGATATTTTTATACCCGAGGAAGGACATAGGCTACTTTTTATCCCGAGAAAATGACGCAATCCCGGAAATCCCACGGGAACGGGAACTATGCGGGTTTTTTATTATTATATATTATTTATAGTATTACTAAATTTGCGAAAAAAAGCTCAAACTCAGTCCCCTTCCTATTTGAAGGCAGATAAAATCGTCTGCCGTCAGTCACCTGTTATAACGATCTCTACATCTGTCCCCCGAATTATATTTGGCAGGTGGTTTTAACCAACCTATAAAAAGAGGGGTTTGTTTCTCGTAAATTGAAATCTTACTAGAATTGTATCTCTACCTTTTTTGGAAGTCAGTTAAAAGTACAATACTATAAAAATTATAATTATTATTTACTAGCTGTGTCCCGTGGTTTTACCCGCATTGCTCCGCTCCTGTTGTTCTTAGCGTGATGATAAATAGCTTTCCTCAATAAGATATCTAACACCAAATTAATTTTTCAAATCGGACCAATAGTTCCTGAGATTAACGCGTTCAAACAAACAAACAAACAAACTCTTCAGCCTTATAATAATAGTATAGATTTCTTGATGCAGCAAGAGGACGGTTCTTATGAAGAGAAAACGTAAACATGTACCATGGGCGAAGCCGGGGCCGTCCGCTAGTATATAATAGAAAGATCAGGATGGAATCCCGTGATTCAAAAATATAAATATTTATAAATTAAACATTTACCCAGGCACATAATATTATCAGTCATGTGGTATATTATCTGCTGATAACGCAAACCTGAACAGAAAGGACACAATATTATCTTGAAACAAACATTTTTATAATTGTGCAGTTTTTGCACAAATTTCTTCATTAACACGCTTTAAGCTTCACCTGTATGTTTGTAAACCGACTCCTTTTGACTTTAAAAGAAGTCAAAATCAGTCGATTCAATTCAAACTTTGTACACTTATCAAGGATCGGTGACAATACTATTTCACGAGTTTATCTTATTCACTAGCGGTCCGCCCTGGCTTCGCCCGCGTTTTCAAAGAAAAACCCGTTCCCGTAGGATTTCCGGGATAAAACCTATCCTATGTCCTTTCTCGGGTATCAAAATATCTCTATACCAAATTTCATGCAAATTGGTTCAGTGAGTAACAGACAGACAGACAGAGTTACTTTCGCATTTATAATATTAAAGTATGGATTATTTCTTTAAGATATACTTTCTTATTAGTAAATATTTAGAAAATGTATTAATTACGTCGTTTTAATGCATTTTTGCATGTAAATGCATCCACCGTGACGTCACAGGTGTGAATTACTGGCTCGGAACTAAGGGTAGAGGGTGCATGGGAACTTGACATTTTAAATACGTAATAATATTTATTAATCTCAAGAGAATAACACTTTAAAAGGTTAGTTAGGTAACATTTATAAAATTCGGAATAGGGAGTGAATGGGGGGATAAATTTGTAATATATTTTGAATGCCATAAAACTAAAAATATCAAATTAAACAACTTATAAGATAACTTTTGAAGTGAAATTTCTTTAGGCGCGTTGAGAGTAAAATTTCAAGGTCGCGTCATGGCAATACCGTCACGTCATGGAGTAAGACGACGATTTTGGTATCATTGAATCTTGTCAAAGAAGTTTCACTTCTGACACGTGTGCTCGGCACACACGCTCTAGTTTTATTTGAAATATCTATATTATTTTAAAATTTAAGCAATCGATGTTTTTTTTATTACAATGCATTTTCTCTATAAGTGATAATATTCGTAAATAGCATCGCCAAGGTTGCCTTATCAGTTAATGATGGTAACACATAATGGAAAATGTATCTTTAAATGTAGGGTTTTTACTTTATTACATTTACTAAGTTAATACAACTTTGTTTGTTTAATAACAACTTATACATATTTAAAAACTAGTTTTATAGAATGAAAATCTAAACTAATATTCGATCACCAGGCGGGATTTTAACGGGGTGATCGAATTTTTTCTAGTCGTTAAAAAATTCTCATCTTATACATATATCTTATAGGTATTCAATAAACATGTACGAGACAGATGGATTTTCATCTGTTTCACATATTTTTTAACCGACTTCAAAAAAAAGGAGGAGGTTATCAATTCGGCCGGTATGTTTTTTTATGTATGTACACCGATTACTCCGAGGTTTCTGAACCGATTTACGTGATTCTTTTTTTGTTTGATGCGAAATGGTGTCGAATTGGTCCCATAAAAATTTTATTCGGATAGGCACAGTAGTTTTTATTTTATGAGCATTTTTGTCTGATCTCGATGATTTAATTGAAATGTAGCAAGTAACTTTGATTCACTTCCTGGTAACCGATTGAGCTGAAATTTTGTATACGTATGTAAATTGGATAGCGATGAAACATTATCATGACATAGAGCTGATTTGATGATGGAATCGGAAGGTAGGACAATAGGAACTCAGTAAAATATTGACTCAACTTTATCGAATTTGGGCTCATTTGTTTCGTGTTGAAAAATACACTAAAAAGTATTAAATAAAAACTACGTTAAAAACAACCGACTTCAAAAATGGAAAAGTAAAAAATAAAAAAGATTTGATAGGTATTATTAATTACTACATAATATTATTTAGATGTGCTATTGACTAAATAGGTTTGATGTCGGTGCACGGGCTTAATACTAAGTGCTCAGTGCTTGCACGGGTTTAATACTAAGTGCTTAGTGCTTGTTATTTTTTACTTTTCCGTTTTTGAAGTCAGTTGTTTTTAACGTAGTTTTTTTTAATAATAAATAATAATTGTAGGTAGAGCAAATTTGTTAATTTGTCTGTTGTCAATTAATGTAAAATTAACAAAATCCGATCAATATTTTCCGATTAATGTGACAAACATACATTACCGATTTGACCTATTCAACACGTTTGGATGCATTTACTCATTAATAATTATCCATCATTTTAACTAACAAATAAGTTAAGAATAACGTATCTAGATGCTGTAAAAACGGACATAAATTGTACTAAGTATGTATTTAAATGAGTTTTTTTATTACAGGTTCATAGATATGTCGTGAGTCAAAAGAGTATGAAAAAAGATGGCGGATCAAGAAGGACCGGTCACAGTTAGTGACTTACCGATTACGTTTCAAGTGAGTTCAACTAAAATTCAAACTCAAACTCAAACTTAAATCATGTTTAATTATGGGTACTTATTTTTAAAACTCAATCTTAAATCAACTCTTATTATTGTTATTTTTTTCTGTTTATATTATGTTTTTGATTTTTGTAATTAGGTACGTAATTTAGATAATGTGTTACACGTGTGAAAATGATCATGTTAACTAGATACTCATCTTATTGTCAATATTTATTACCTACAAGGAATTTTTAATAATAAAAAAAGAAGTATGCTGCGCTAAATTGAAAAATGTGAACTTAAGAATACCTATTATATGGCTTTTTACGTTTTTAGTGACACTCGTTTCAATTCCTAAACGCAGTCCCCAAAAACATAAATAATTTTATTTTGAGAGTTGTTTTTTTATTGAATTAAAAAACAACTCCTTCCTACACAGTTGGCTAAATATAAGCTGTGTAACGTATATGTATATACTTCGCTTAAGCTATTGGTAATCCGTTCCGCTCTGTAAAATCGTTGCTAAATTGAAAACAATGCGTGTTAAAACATCAAAAGGCCGATAACAAATCTAATTTTATACAGGACAAGATGTTAGAACCTATATTTAGAAACTAGCTTACCGCCCGCGGCTTCGCCCGCTTTGTCTAAAACCTAATAAATTATATACTAAAACCATCCTCTTGAATCACTCTATCTATTAAAAAAATCCCCATCAATATCCGTTGCGTAGTTTTAAAGATTTAAGCATACAAAGGGACATATGGACAGAGAAAGCGACTTTGTTTTATACTATGTAGTGATAACTACGCAAATATCTGTAATTATCTATAACTAGCTGCGCTCCGCGGTTTCACCCGCGTGACTCCGCTCCTGTTGGTCTTAGCGTGATGATATATAGCCTATACTCCCTCGATGAATGGGTTATCTAACACCGAAAGAATTTTTCAAATCAGACCAGTAGTTCCCGAGATTAGCGCGTTCAAACAAACTAACAAACAAACTCTTCAGCTCTATAATATTAGTATAGATAACTACGCAAACGTATTTTGATGAAATTCGATAGTTTTCTAACTTATGTACCAAACTAACATAAACGAGAAAAATACAAGCTGACCCGACAGACGTTGCCCTGCCTTCACGAAAATTATCAATAGTCTATACCGTGAGGTTCACATGGCCGTTAAGTTTTCATATTTTTAGCGCCTTTCTTCTTTCATCGTTTTTCTGAAAAAAAAACCAACACGTGATATAAATTGGGACTTAAATATGGGACTTTTAACCTTATCGTTAACCAATCTGTACACCTTTTATTTGCCAGTAGCTTTCTGCAGGGCAAAGCTTTTTATTTTACTTTACGACTTATTTCGCGTTTAACTTCAAAAGTTATGTAGAGTTTGATAAGCTCTACATAAAAACTCTCACCGGTATTCTCCCTTATTTACCACTTTATGAGGCGGAAAAACACCATTTGATATCTATACTATAATATTATAAAGGTGAAAAGTTTGTTTGTTTGAACGCGCTAAACTCAGGAACTACTGGTCCGATTTGAAAAATTCTTTCTGTGTTAGATAGCCCATTTATCGAGGAAGGCTATAGGCTATATATCATCTCGCTAAGACGAGCAGGAGCGGAGCACTGCGGGTAAAACCGCGGAGCACAGCTAGTTCACAATAAAAGGTGCAAATAATGGTAAATAAATTAGGCTCACCTATCCCACGTTTTCACATATTTCATGTAAATATATATTTTTATAATACTTTCATTAGAAGGCAGAAGCTTCCTATACCTATTCCTTTCATATACCTACATATTCTATATATATAAAAATGAAACCCGTTTCGCGTTGTCACGGCATCACTTGTACGGCTGAACCGATTTCGATAATTCTTTTTTTATTATATTCCTTGAAGTACGAGGATGCTTCTTATGTAGAGAAAACGTAAATATGTACCACGGGCGAAGCCGGGGCGGACCGCTAGTACATAATAAAAGAATAATTATATCATTTTCGGAATAAACTAACATAGATAAACGCCAATATTATTTTGGGGATAAACCACATGTATTATGAATAACATTTAATCTTTACGTTTTGATAAACATTTTGGATAACTACTGAACTGATAAATTTTCCAGAATGTATTGATTAATTCTTTCAACCATTGATAATGGTGTAAAATAATCATGTTATACGAATTTTGTGAGATATTTTCTTATTTCCTTTTGTTATTAATACAATGGTTAGCGTATTATGAACTAACCGGTATTTTTGTGTATTTACAGTTTATAAGTCTTTAAAAAAATGTGTGCGTGTACTAGTGTACACACGTAAGAAGTGAAACTTCTTTATGACCTTATTTTTACAATAATAATTTACTATATGCTACTTTACAGAAATACGTCGAATCACGCGTGGTATGGATAAGAAAAAGATGGCGCGTAACGGAAAAATGTCACGCGTAACGAAAAAATGTTACACAAAATTTTTTTCCAACCCCGATAAAGAAGTTTCACTTCAATTATTGCCAAATTAGTCCCCGATGCATAAAATAACTGTAACAAAGAAGTAAAATTTAAATTGAAATTGGTCAAGTAGTTATTGATTTATCGTGTAATACAAATAGGATAGATTTCCTATCTATAACCTACATTTTGGTTACCTAACCTATGTCTATGACACAAAATATTAAATAATTTGGAAAATCCAAAAGTGCACGCCTCATAATTTTTTTTTAATAAATATTTATTAATTATTATTTTTGTTTATTTAATAACAATTAAACCACATCGAATCAGACCCTGAAAAATGAAAGGGTTCTATTCCTGAGCATACTCAAGCGTAAGAAAAAAAAAAAGACTCGATTAGTAAAGTATTTCGGTCGCTATCGTGTTAACAAGAAAAAGGATCCGCACATACAGACACACGGACGTCCAAGACAGAACTTTTTTAAACTGTTTTTTAACTAGTTTAAATAACAAAAATGACATCAAAAATATCATGAACGTTAAAAATAGTGTTTTTTATTAATATGTGTGTGTATGTATTATCTTACAAGTGCAATGTATAATACATAAAGACATTTTAAGTTTGAAAAATCAGATGTTTTGCGCGAAGTGACAGTAGTACCCACCTCAACGCTTCGCTTATGAGGCGTGCAAAAGTATGCATCACAGAAAACCCTACAAAGTATTAATAAATGGTCATCAACTTACATTCTTGATACTAACGATCACTTAAGCCCTTTTGACCTTACTTTAATCAAGCAATTAAGCAAATGTGTCACTTTATGACGTCACCGTTTAATTGGATTACTTTTGACTGAGTTTTAGTCACTGTATTGTATTGAAGTGAAACTACTTTATCGGGGTTGGACAAAAATTTTGTGTAACATTTTTGCGTTACGCCGTACGCGTGACATTTTTGCGTTACGCCGTACGCGTGACATTTTTTTGCGTTACGCCGTAGGCGTGACATTTTTAAGGTCATAAAGAAGTTTCACTTTTTACGTGTGTACTCTAGTACACGCATACATTTTATTATTTTACCATGAAGTTTCTTGCCGATTATTCTCCAAATTGTAATTATTTTAACATTGAAGAACAAAAGCTAATTTTACGACTTTTTGATATAGTTACTGATAAGTCTACCGAAAGTCTATCTAGAACATATTTTATATATTGTCAATATAGTTAATAAATTGTCAAAACAGTAAATACTATACTGTTCTATTATTTTAATAGTACTATAAAATAGTACTATTAAAATAGTACTATTAAAATAATAGTACAGTATAGTATCTGTGGTTGTATCAGAGAAATAAATACCACCTTGCATATGTTTATAGTCCTAATATTTTTTACACTTTTTGACATATATTTTCACACATTAATTTTAACTGACAGATTCGATAAATAAAACATATCCAAAAGTTACCTAATTTTGCTAAAATAACAAAAAGTGCAGTCTCATTACGAATTTTATTCAAATCAAGTGAAAGCTTACAAATTGGCAATTAAAATAAATATTGTAATGATATGTGTCTTTAAAATATTAAATTATGTTCACTTTCATCGCTCATTGTAATTTAAATTTAGTAAAAGTGTTTATAATTATTAATTACCCATCGCTATGAATACACTACAAATATGTATGTCCCATATAACTGACAGATAGCAACTTTATTTTATACTAGTGGTCCGCCCCGGCTTCGCCCGTGGTACATATTTCGCAATAAAAGGTAGCCTATGTCCTTTCTCGGGTATCAAAATATCTCCATACCAAATTTCATGCAAATTGGTTCAGTAGTTTAGGCGTAATTGAGTAACAGACAGACAGACAGAGTTACTTTCGCATTTATAATATTAGTATGGACTAGCTGCGCTTCTCGGTTTCACCCGCGTGCGGCTCCGCTCCTGTTGATCTTAGCGTAATGAAATATAGCCTATAGCCTTCCTCCATAAATGAGTTATCTAGCACTGAAATATTTTTTCAAATCGGACCAGTAGTTCCTGAGATTAGAGCATTCAAACAAACAAACTCTTCAGATTTATACATAATATAATAATAGTATAGACTATGTCACGATGCATTCACATCAAACGAACATAGAGCTAGAGCCTAGAAGCTCTTGCTCTATATAATGCTCTTGCATTCTTTCGTGATCTTTTAGTGTAAACAAAAGCTCGTATTCAGTGTTGTTCAGTATTAAGGCTGCAGTCTAGCAAAATTGCGTTTTCAACAAGTTATTTGACAATTTTTTCCCGGCTAATGAAATGATAAACTGAATTTTTTTTTCTTGTTTATCAATTAGTGTTATATACGCAATGCGCGTGAATTTTTTCACATTTATAAAGTTACTTTATGTTACCTTAATCAGGCCTTCAAGATAAGTCTCTTTCCCCCAAAATAATTTCGAGCTAAGTTTGTGCACTCACTACGTTGCAACCGATTACAATTTACACAATCTGATCAGCGCATTATTATCCTTATATAGTCGTTATTAAAAACTGCTGAATACAATTGCCGAAAAACTTATGATTTTCTTAATTAGAACGTTATAAATTCATTAAATTTCCCATTTTTTGCCTTACAAAATCTATTGATAAATACTGCTAAAAGTTATTTTTTCCATTAATTTATTCGAGTTGGTTGAAGACCAATGAGTATTAATCCTTAAAAAATTATTTTTTTTGGATTTTGATAATTCTTTAAATATTAAAAAAATATTTAAAATAATTAGGAAAAATCCTAGCGAATTTCTTTAGTCGCGCTCCTTGGGCCGGAGCGTTCTGACGTGTGCTCTACGCTCGATTTTCCTTCATACCGAAGTGAAAGTTGCTCTACTTCATTAAATTTAATATTTTTGTTAATTGATTATTTTTATCTTAGTTTTGTGCAAATATTCGTATTTTTAAACATTTGATTTCGATAATATGGAAAATAAACGAAAAAAATACGCGCGTAACTACTAGAAAAAAAAATTATCTTCGAACATAAAGTTAATGAAACCAAATAGATTGCAAAGGTGATTGGCAACAATTTCTTTATTTTACGGGGTGTCAGTAAAGGGATGTTTATTTCTTTAAAACTAAAGTAAGCTCATAAATTTTCTTATAATATAATTTTTTTGAAGTTCCAAAAATGTTTATTTTTCGTTTGAGAAATACGAAATGTAATATAAACTTGTATTGAGAACTTGAACTTCCCAAGTTCATCCGGGGAAATCCCCATACGGGGAAAATGATTTGTTTACTCCAAAATTGATCCGAGGTGTTTTAATTTTTTTCTTCTAGTCATTTTCAACGTAGCGGCATGTTGTTTGATTATTAATTTTGTAACTTAAATACAGGATGTTAGTTTTATATTCTGATCTTACAGACGTGCTGACAAATTTAGTCCGCCGTTTCTAGTTTAGTCTACCAACTCTAAGTACCAATATTAAAACGAATGGATTATCATCACATCATCAAAACTCAGATGTAATGGAAGATCACAATAACATAGAAAATTCAGTGGGTGTTGAGAACTAAACAAACAGAAGTAACAGAGACGCGAAGAATAAAAAAAGAGGACGAAAACGATAATTCGTTGATGCTTTCCCTTTTCGACGTATTGTTAGGGTACATCACCAATCTGCAAAAAACAAAACTGATGATTCCCAATTGCTGATTAAAAATGAAAAACAAATAATCGACAACAGTGGTGAAAATTTGCTGATCACAATGAAACATCCTTCAGTGGTAGTAGATTTACTCATTTCAAATGTATCGGTGAATAGCGTAAAGGAGAGGAGGACAGGAAAACATTATGAATGTGGATGGTGGATTGTATACAGGGTGTAATCGATAAGTATGTGCAGGCGATTAGGACGTTATTATTGCAGGTATCAAAAAACTTAAAACTGATATCGAAATTACTTTACCTAATGAGCAAAATGACAATAATAACTTTTTAAAAGTATAACGAGAAATATCTAAAAAATTTACTTTATACACTCCCATATCAAAAAGGGAAAATGGGACTAGTAGAAGTTAAATGTCTAATTCCGGCAAAAGTATAGTAAAGTATAGTAGTAAAGTTAGTAATAAGCATTGTATTTAAAATTAATATTTTAAATACAATGCAAAAAATAACACTTTTGTCATAGATAAGAATCATGACTATTTTTTCTAAATTCAGGGACAACTAAACGTTGCAGAAGCAGAAGTCTGCTTATTTGCTGTTTTGGACTGGAGTGAATAATTCGTTAAAAATAGAATATATAAAAAAGTATGTAACGTTTAGGCATAATAAAATGATGGACAAGATTTTACATAAATTGCCTACTGTCAGAATTGATTGATTCGAGACTTCAGCATTCGATGCCCATCAAGGACCCATCCTATATCATTCAAGCGATTGAAAAAAAAGAGATAAATCCAGTGCAACCGATAAAGCATCAGAATGCTATGTATATGTAATCTATATATTACACATAATATAATAAATCTGTAGAAGACGCGAAGACTGACATCCGCGCGGACGGAGTCGCGGGCGGAAGCTAGTCAGAAATAAATATCTTTTGTTTTCATTTGCGTATTTTTCCATTTTATAATTTTTTAACACAAACATTACATTTTTTTTATTATATACAAAATTTGTTTATCCGTTTTATTAGTTAAACTGAACAACTTTCACTAAGAAACTAAGGTCAAAAAAAATGTATAGAGTTATGCATTGTGTATGGAAAGCTTATTTTTTTTATATTTCGTCCAAATTTCTTTGTAAAAGTTGATCAGTTATATAAACATGAAGTTGAAGATATCAATAGAAAGTATTCGCAAATTTTGTGTACTGATAAAAAAAAATCACCCGGTGTAATTTTCACGAAAATTGTTTCAAATTGTCATTTTTGGTACTTATTACGAATATTAAATTATACATACGAATGATTTAATTTTTAAAAATTAAGTGGAGCAACTTTCCCTTAGTACATTTGTATTATTTACATATAGGATGACAGGATGCATTTGTTTGCACTACTAGACCAAGCCCTTAAGCGCGTCACACACGGTGAAGATACTATAATATTATATCTTAAGATACGGTTATATTTTATATTATAGTATGACCCACAAAATTTCGGGTCAGTTGTAACAGGATGGCGGTTCTACAGGGGTCTTAGTACGCAATGCCAATAAGAAAAATGATGGTCAGAACGCTGATACCGGATACCTTAAGATACTATAATATAAAATATAACCATATCTTAAGATAAAATATTATAGTTAGTATCTTCACCGTGTGTGACGCGCTTTAGAACATTGCGTAGAGTCTTTTCGAACGCAGAACAACGAAATAATGTTCTACGCCTGTTTACATTATTTGACTTAGTGGGGTTAGAATGAGCATTCGCTCGTTTGATGTAAATGCAATGATACCAGCCGCATACAAATACAGACCCACTTAACATGTAAGGTTAAACGATTAAATATATAATTAATGCAGAACGATCTAGATATCCTGAATAATTGGAGCATGGCAGCCATGACGGATGTGACGTCACGTCGCCATGTTGGAAAACTAAATTAAAACACATGAAATAGTTTTTTTTTTATGAAATGGAATTTAAATTGTTTTATTATTTATGTACATTATTATTTGTGATGTTTAATTATAATTATTTTATGAACATTTTTAGGAATTATATTTTGAATGCAAGTTTATGGAAGCAAAGTATTTTCTCTAAATATAAACATTTTACATAAAATACACCATACATAAATGATAAAGCTATACATTAGAATCTAAACAATGAATACAATATCATAAAGATTATGAAGAAATATTTATAGAAAGGTTTAGTTTCAAATAATATGTACATAAATTATTATAAACGACTTCATGGAAGGAGGAAGTTCTTTATTACATTTTAAATATAATATTGTTATATTTTATATGCTGTTAAAGAAACATACCGCAAACATAATATTACTTAATATTAGTGATAATTATCGTGCTATAAATACATAATCTGACATTTTTGTTTATTTGCAGTTAACAATGGAATCTATTTATTAATTTCAGGTAAAATATCTTGGTCAGAGCGACGCGAGAGGACTATGGGGTATCAAACATACGAGGAAACCTGTCGATTTGATGGTAGCTGCTGCCAAAGCATTGCCACCAGGTTAGTATTCATAATAATTAGGAACTAGTGAGTTGGTAAAAACTATTTGGAATTTTTAGCTTTTTAGTTAAGAATTCTAACAAATATTGAATGCATGTAGCAACACACAATCTATACTAATATTTTAAAGCTGAAGAGTTTGTTTGAACGCGCTAATCTCAGGAACTACAGGTCCGATTTGAAAAATTCTTTCGGTTTTAGATAGCCCATTTATCGAGGAAGGCTATAGGCTATATATCATTACTCTAAGACCAACAGGAGCGGAGCCACGCGGGTGAAACCGCGAAGCGCAGCTAGCGTATTATAAAATTTCCGAAAAAATAGCTTATACGTTTTTGCAAGGAATAAAAACACAACTCCTAGTAACATATTAAGTTATTACTTGGCAACGATTTAATTTATCAAATCGATCGATAAGTTATAATGTTTTGTTCAATTGAATTCTACTTACAAAAACAATCTTTCTTTATAAGGTAACTAGCTGTTCCCCGCGGTTTCACCCGCATTGCTCCGCTCTTGTTGGTCCTAGCGTGATGATACATAGCCTATAACCTTCCTCGATAAATGGGCTATCTAACACCGAAAGAATTTTTCAAATCGGACCAGTAGTTTCTGAGATTAGCGCGTTCAAACAAACAAACTCTTCAGCTTTATAATATTAGTATAGATTAGTTTATGAGTGTAATCGCAACAAAAATTAACACACAATCTCTATAATACTACCTATTTACTTTCAAAATACTTAAGGCTGCAGTCTAGCGAAATTGCGTTTTCAACAAGTTATTTGACAATTTTTTCCCGGCTAATGAAATGATAAACTGAATTTTTTTTTCTTGTTTATCAATTAGTGTTATATACGCAATGCGCGTGAATTTTTTCACATTTATAAAGTTACTTTATGTTACCTTAATCAGGCCTTCAAGATAAGTCTCTTTCCCCCAAAATCATTTCGAGCTAAGTTTGTGCACTCACTACGTTGCAACCGATTACAATTTACATAATCTGATCAGCGCATTATTATCCTTATATAGTCGTTATTAAAAACTGCTGAATACAATTGCCGAAAAACTTATGATTTTCTTAATTAGAGCGTTATAAATTCATTAAATTTCCCATTTTTTGCCTTACAAAATCGATTGATAAATACTGCTAAAAGTTATTTTTTCCATTAATTTATTCGAGTTGGTTGAAGACCAATGAGTATTAATCCTTTAAAAAAAATTTTTTTTGAATTTTGATAATTCTTTAAATATTAAAAAAATATTTAAAATAATAAGGAAAAATCCTAGCGAATTTCTTTAGTCGCGCTCCTTGGGCCGGAGCGTTCTGACGTGTGCTCTACGCTCGATTTTCCTTCATACCGAAGTGAAAGTTGCTCTACTTCATTAAATTTAATATTTTTGTTAATTGATTATTTTTATCTTAGTTTTGTGCAAATATTCGTATTTTTAAACATTTGATTTCGATATGGAAAATAAACGAAAAAAATACGCGTGTAACTACTAGAAAAAAAATTATCTTCGAACATAAAGTTAATGAAACCAAATAGATTGCAAAGGTGATTGGCAACAATTTCTTTATTTTACGGGGTGTCAGTAAAGGGATGTATATTTCTTTAAAACTAAAGTAAGCTCATAAATTTTCTTATAATATAATTTTTTTGAAGTTCCAAAAATGTTTATTTTTCGTTTGAGAAATACGAAATATAATATAAACTTGTATTGAGAACTTGAACTTCCCAAGTTCATCCGGGGAAATCCCCATACGGGGAAAATGATTTGTTTACTCCAAAATTGATCCGAGGTGTTTTAATTTTTTCTTCTAGTCATTTTCAACGTAGCGGCATGTTGTTTGATTATTAATTTTGTAACTTAAATACAGGATGTTGGTTTTATATTCTGATCTTACAGACGCGCTGACAAATTTAGTCCACCATTTCTAGTTTAGTCTAACTACAAAACTACCAAAAAACTCTAAGTACCAATATTAAAACGAATGGATTATCATCACATCATCAAAATTCAGTGGGGTTGAGAACTAAACAAACAGAAGTAACAGAGACGCGAAGAATAAAAAAAGAGGACGAAAACGATAATTCGTTGATGCTTTCCCTTTTTGACGTATTGTTAGGGTACATCACCAATCTGCAAAAAACAAAACTGATGATTCCCAATTGCTGATTAAAAATGAAAAACAAATAATCGACAACAGTGGTGAAAATTTGCTGATCACAATGAAACATCCTTCAGTGGTAGCAGATTTACTCATTTAAAATGTATCGGTGAACAGCGTAAAGGAGAGGAGGACAGGAAAACATTATGAATGTGGATGGTGGATTGTATACAGGGTGTAATCGATAAGTATGTGCAGGCGATTATGACGTTATTATTGCAGGTATCAAAAAACTTAAAACTGATATCGAAATTACTTTACCTAATGAGCAAAATGACAATAATAACTTTTTAAAAGTATAACGAGAAATATCTAAAAAATTTACTTTATACACTCCCATATCAAAAAGGGAAAATGGGACTAGTAGAAGTTAAATGTCTAATTCCGGCAAAAGACATGAATGCGGAAGATGCGGTTAAAAAAAAATTAATATTTGAAATACAATGCAAAAAATAACACTTTTGTCATAGATAAGAATCATGACTATTTTTTCCAAATTCAGGGACAACTAAACGTTGCAGAAGCAGAAGTCTGCTTATTTGCTGTTTGGACTGGAGTGAATCATTCGTTAAAAATAGAATATATAAAATAGAATATATAAAAAAGTATGTAACGTTTAGGCAAAATAAAATGATGAACCATTATTGGATTTTACATAAATTGCCTACTGTCAGAATTGATTGATTCGAGACTTCAGCATTCGATGCCCATCAAGGACCCATCCTATATCATTCAAGCGATTGAAAAAAAAGAGATAAATCCAGTGCAACCGATAAAGCATCAGAATGCTAGCAAAAGATTTATTAGGTTTATCAATATAAATCTATATATTATACATAATATAATAAATCTGTAGAAGACGCGAAGACTGACATCCGCGCGGACGGAGTCGCGGGCGGAAGCTAGTCAGAAATAAATATCTTTTGTTTTCATTTGCGTATTTTTCTATTTTATAATTTTTTAACACAAACATTACATTTTTTTTATTAAATACAAAATTTGTTTATCCGTTTTATTAGTTAAACTGAACAACTTTCACTAAGAAACTTAGGTCGAAAAAAATGTATAGAGTTATGCATTTTGTATGGAAAGCTTATTTTTTTTATATTTCGTCCAAATTTCTTTGTAAAAGTTGATCAGTTATATAAACATGAAGTTGAAGATATCAATAGAAAGTATTCGCAAATTTTGTGTACTGATAAAAAAAATCACCCGGTGTAATTTTCACGAAAATTGTTTCAAATTGTCATTTTTGGTACTTATTACGAATATTAAATTATACGAATGATTTAATTTTTAAAAATTAAGTGGAGCAACTTTCCCTTAGTACATTTGTATTATTTACATATAGGATGACAGGATGCATTTGTTTGCACTACTAGACCAAGCCCTTAATATTATTATTAAACCATTTCAGGACAAATCCTGCCCATCGTGAAGCTAACAATAACCGTAGAAGGCGTCCATGTTGAAACGGTTCACCATGGCAACAAGGAATTTGAACACATGTCTGTGTTCTTCAACATAGAGTCAATATCTTATGGTGTACAGGATTTGGTGTATACAAGGGTGTTCTCGATGATAATTGTTAAGGACAACGCTGATGTTAAAGGCTTGAACCCGTTTGAATGTCACGCGTTCGTTTGTGAAAGCAGGTACGTGAAGTCCCGTGCCCCCTAGTGGGGTAAAGGGCAGATGCATTATTATTCATACATCTGTTTCACTGATCGATTTTCTTTAGGGACAAGTAGGTGATCAGCCTTCTGAGTCCTGCCAGACCGAGACATTTTTTTCTTCGTCTCCACCGGGAATCGAACCCAGGACCCCTCGGTTCTACGCGCACGCGTCAACCACTGTACCAAGGAGGCGGCCAATGAATTGTTTGTCTATTACAATGGAAGTATGAAAATAAGTTTCGCTGTATGTGATAAAAAAAGCTTAGCCCGGCAAGGCAAAGAGGACTGATCAGCCACTTATCTATAAAAAAAAAATTAAATATATATTATATAATAGGAAAGTAATATTCTAATTTACATATAGTGCGTGGCTCTGGATTAATTCTAAACAAAACAATCATGTCACTAGACTTGGAAATAATGTACCTACTTGTGCAATAATTAATTAGTAATTTCAGTAGTCAACATTACTTTATCGATTACCGCCCGATGTCCGCCCGCGGCTTTGCCCGCATTTTCAAAGAAAACACCGCATAGTTCCCGTTCCTGTGGGACTTTCGGGATAAACATACATACTAAATTTCATCGTAATCGGTTCAGTTGTTTTTACGTGAAAGAATAACAAACATCCATCCTCACAAACTTTCGCATTTCTAATATTAGTAGGAATATGTAGAGACACAATAATAAATGTCAAGTTCCCATGCACCCTCAACCCTTAGTTCCAAGCCAGTAATTCACACCTGTGACGTCATGGTGGATGCATTTACATGCAAAAAATTGTAATGCGTTGTATATTTTTAAATATTGTTTTTGTTATGTAGAGACAGATAACTTTAGGGCCGATTTTTCAATGCTTGGATAAAACTTATCCGTCCAATAAAGTATTACACGATAATATTAATTATATACCTACTATTATATTTATTGTATACCTACATTATTCGACGAATAAGTTTTAACCAAGGATTGAAAAATCAGCCCTTAATCGACCATTTTAAATTTTCAAACATGCTAATTTATATTTTATTTATTTTATAATGATAAGTAAAAATACGAGCGAATCTTGACGATTTACTAGTAATTATAATATTACTAGCTGCTTGTCCTGGCTTTGTCTCGTTATAACCGGGATAAAAACTCCTGATAAAAAAAATTTTTGGAAGTGAAACTTCTTTAGGCGCGTTAGAAATAAAATTTTAAGGTCGCGTCATGGCAATATCGTCACGTCATGGAGTAAGGCGACGATTTTGGTATGTTTAAGCAAGAGCTTTTTTTATCTTTTGGCAAGAGCCAAACAAGTTTCACTTCTGACAAGTGAGCTCGGCAAACAGGCTCTGTTTTATTTTTAATGGTAAAATAATTTTTACAATCCGTCTAATAGTTTTTGATTGAAATAAAAACGAACAAAATATTTATTATTTACAATAATATGAGTTGAGATTTCGAAATCCATGTTCCAATAACCAAGTTCTCACGAATTTATCTGATTATGCTTAGATAAGATTTGGTCAAGTTATGAGAATCATGTCAATAGCTACAATGTATTGCGCATACAAACTTACAAACATACTAGCTTCACCTGCAGCTGTGCTTGCTTGTACGAGGCGTGTCAGAAATAAACTTTTTAAACTGACTTTAAATTATATTTAGTTGAAACAAAAATATATAATTTGTGTTGTATCCTATCCTACTACTACTAATATTATAAATGCGAAAGTGTGTGAGGGTGTGTGTGTGTTTGTTACTCTTTCACGGAAATACTACTGAACAGATTACAATAAAATTTAGCACACATATGGAGGGTAACTTGGATTAACACATAGGATAGGTTTTATCCCGGAATCCCACGGAAACGGGAACTATGCGAGTTTTTCTTTGAAAACGCGGGCGAAGCCGCAGGCGGAAAGCTAGTTATTCTCAGTAGAATATCACTTAAAACTCTTAGATTTAGTGATAGTTTTAATAATTCTCGACTCTACTCTATATAAACTGCTTTCTAAACCGGTAGTAAATAATATCTTTCTGTACTTTAATAATTAAAAAGCTTGTATTATTTCAGGAATTCTGCTAGAAGATTGACATATTCCTTGGCGGCTGCTTTCCAAGATTATTCGAGACGAGTGAAAGAGATGCAAGCAACGCCAGGTGAGACAGAACTATTTTTTAATAATCGAATGCTAGCTTTATCTGTCTCTATATGTATTGGTTATGGCATGATGGAAAATCATTTATTATAATTAATACCATTTTAAGGAGAAAGACTAAATAAAAATACGCGGGCAGACTGAAAATCAGCGCTGTTCGGGTGTTAGCCCACAGCATGGCTGAGTCTGTTCCGATTGCCTAATATATTGTGTTTACTTTTAAGTTAAGATAGTCTAAGTTTTTTGTTGGCAATAAAGCTTTTTTTCTTTCTTTCTTTCAAAAAGAAACGGTATTAAAATCAATTCGATGGCTTTTGAAGTGAAACTTCTTTATCGGGGTTGGAAAAAAATTTAGTGTAACATTTTTTCCCTTACGCGTGACATTTTTCCGTTACGCGCCATCTTTTTCTTATCCCTACCACGCGTGATTTGACGTATTTCTGTACAGTTGCATATAGTAAATTATTTTTTGAAAAATAAGGTCATAAAGAAGTTTCACTTCTTACGTGTGTACACTAGTACACGCACAGATTTTTTTGGATATAAATGTGTGTAGATAGACGAATTGAAATTAATACATTACATAAATGTAATGGAATCCCATATAATTAACGAAATTCACGCTAATTACACAAGAATGAGTCTTTTTTGTAAACAAATATGAATCCATTTTGAATATAAGATGGACATGGACATAAATTTTCCATTTTATTCTGTATCATCCCCTTAAATATATGAAATGGTGGAAAATATTAAAATAGTATACCTACTGAATATTCTATACACATTTCAAATTTAAAAACTATGCACTCGTGACATATTTTGAAGTCTACTCGACCACAACTAATGATTAAGCCTGTGACAATAAAAAATAAATTTCCTATTGTATTTTTTCAGAACTAGACGAAAGACCGCCTAGCTTCAAGAAACGATTTGCAATCGATCTAAGAACACCTGAAGAAATCGAAGCTGATTTAGAGACAGAGGCATAAACCAATGCTTGGCCAACTTGGCCAAACTTGGCCACACTTGGCCACATTTGGCCACATTTGGCCCAGAATTAACGCATAATATTTATAATTGTTATTCTATTTATTGTTAAGTTAGTGTAAATAACGCATTCCAAAGCTGTAGTAATAAATATTTGTGTTTTATGTTATTTGTTTTATTGTAACCTCTATCTCTATTGGAGAATAAATTTATTACTTTGATAATAAGCTAGGTTAAGATTACTATTCAAATTATGTCTATCTATGAGTATGCTTCGACCGCCTCCTTGGTACAGTGGTTGATGCGTAAGCATAGCACCGAGGGGTCCTGGGTTCGATTCCCGGTGGAGACGAAGAAAAAAAAATGTCTCGGTCTAGCAGGACACAGAAGACTGATCACCTACTTGTCCCTAAAGAAAATCGATCACTGAAACAGATGTATAATGCATCTGCCCCTTACCCCACTAGGGGACATGGGACTTCACTTATGAGAATGCTTCACTTTAGTGCCAAAAAAACAGAGTAGTACGATAAAATTTAGCATAGGTACAATTTTATTTTGTATTGTTTGAAAACACACGTGCTTCTTAAACTAGAAAAGATTTGTAGGCTGAATTTTTTATGATTTTTAAAAGCTGCCGATTCGATTTTGTTACATAATTTTAAAAGACATTGGCTACTTCACTACATAGTATAAAACAAAGTCGCTTTCTCTGTCCCTATGTCCCTTTGTATGCTTAAATCTTTCAAACTACGCATTGGATTTTGATGCGTTTTAAATAGATAGAGTGATTCAAGAGGAAGGTTTTAGTATATAATTTATTAGGTTTTAAAAGCGGGCGAAGCCGCGGGCAGAAAGCTAGCTCGTTATAATAGCAGCTATAGTAGGATATAACAACTAGGAATAAGAAAAACACAAATAAATATTAATTTATTTCCTTCATAGCATGTAACAATCTCAACACAAATATAAAATCTTGCCTTGTTACATTAACTTCATATCCATTATTGTAAACAAAATTAGAGAAATTTTCTTCCAATCCACTTTCTGAACTATCTTCTATCAAAGCCAGGAGTCGAGACAAACCCAGGTGTAAAATTACTTCTAAAAGTTCCCTTTTGGTAGCGTTCTTCAAGTAAATCTCTTTGAGATCCGCATACCAGTTCTGTTTCTTGAATTTTGTTATGGAAGCTATGCTTTTTATGGCGTTGTGTAACTGAAAAAAAATAAAATGAAAATATACTTATAACCAGATAATTTACATAACATAATACATAATATAACCTGACTGAAGATCGGATATAATATTACCACACCAAGAATCATAAACATGTAATTATGTACTGTTTCCTGTTTTATAGTTTAGATTAGCACTAAGAAATAATTTTAGTAACATTTTAACACACTCAAAAGTCAACTCAATAAGTCATAAGACAACACATGTATCCAAACACACACACACCTTGAAAAATCCATATTTTATTATTAATATTATAAATGCGAAAGTAACTCTGTCTGTCTGCCTGTTACTCAATCACGCCTTAACTAATGAACCAATTTGCATGAATTAATTTGGTACTTATAGAGATATTTTGATACCCGAGAAAGGACATAGGCTACTTTTTACCCCGGGAAATAGGATAGGTTTTATCCCGGAAATCCCAAGGGAACGGAAACTATGCGGGTTTTCTTTGACTAAACGGGCGAAGCTGCGGGTGGAAAGCTAGTCATTGATAAAATTAATCGCAATATTTAACTCACCCCATTCAAATGATCCTCCAAATCAGTCAAAAACCTCTCAAATTGTCCCACCGTGTCCATTTTATCTCTCTCCCCATAGATCAAGCTCCTCAAAAACGTTCTAAAATCCCTCCACAGCTTGATTGCCGAACGAAACTTCTGTTTCTTCTTTATTTGCGGCATCACACTCTTCTTTTTATTCTTTCTCAATTTTGTGATAGTCTTCAATAGTTCTACACTGAGCGTCAATTGGTGTGACTCGTTCGCTGACTTGTATAGGTATATCACGTATTTTAATAGCTCTAAATCGTTTGGGTGTATGTGATCGTTGGATTTCAATTTCTTCCTGAAAATAAATAAATACTTTTAAGATTGTTTTCATGAATTGATTTATGCAAAAGTGAAGAACAATTATTTTTATCTAGCCTCTAGGACTTCAGCGGTTAACCAGAAATAAAAACATGTAGTGAAAAAGTAGCTTCCTAATGGTAAAAGAATTATTAAAATCGGTCTTGCAGTTTTTGAATTATCATAAGACACAAGCAAACAAAATATCAAATCGTTCTCTTCAATATATTAGAGTGGAATATTATATAAATGTTCGAATTTCGTATAGTATTAATTTAAACATGTATAACTTACGTTAAATCTTTTAATTTGCTTAACGCTGTTCTTATATCAACAGCCGATCTCAACCAATCATATTTGACTAACGCTTCATTGTCCATTTCAATCATATCTCTTAATACATTAACATAAACATCAAAATCGTCTTTTTCATTTATTTTTTTAAGATTTAATCTCTTTTCTTTAACAGGTTTTGGAGTAACAGAACCTTCTTTCAAATGTGCCAAATGTAATTTGAATAACTTATTGTGTTCAGAATCAACTTCATGTGAACTTTTTCTACCAAAATAATAATCTATTGTTATGTCATCTCTATTTTGTCCAATGTTATTAGCATCAGAAAGTTTTAGTCTACTGCGAAGTCTTGTTTCGTCTGTATTAGATAATTTAGGACGTTCAGGTATATACCCAAATTGCTTATGAGCATATAAAAGTTTTCTAATAGTTCTTATATGGTCTTGTAGACTCTTTTTCATACTTTGATAAGGATGGTCGTCTTCATCTGTGTCAGGGAAATAATGTTTTGATTTTCCATTTTTATGTTTACTTCTTAGATTTGCGTCATCATTTCTTCCAAAAAAGTAGTCCATATCTATATAATCATTAGGGTTGAAAATCACACTGTTTTGTACAATAGTCTGAGGATCTACAACATTATTATAGTTATGTTGCTTCAAAATATTGAATATATTGTTAAATTTATCTCTATTGTCATAATTGTTTCCTTGATTCTTTAATTTATTTCTTCTTTTGTTTTTGTTAAGTTGTTTTTCGTATGAATCTTTAGATAGGTCATCGGTATTAGGTCCGAAACGGTTGTGAGGGTCGTAGTAAGCGAATTCTGGTGCGTAATTATACACAGGTGCGTAATATACTTGTTCTTCATCGTCGGTTCGAGATTTAAATGGAGGTTTTTCTGCGGCTGTTAAAGAGAATACATAGTTCATATAATTATATTATTAACTAGCTGTGACCCTCGCGTTTACCCGCATTGCTCCGTTCCTAGCGGTCTTAGCATGATGATTATAGCCTATATGTTAAACCTACTGTTAAAAATGTTCATTCAAAATTTCTAAAAGCTATTTTTGACTTCGATTGATATAAATAAAAAATAAAATCAAGATTCTTACTAAATTAGTTATTGTTTGTTGGCTGAGCCTCTGACGTTAAATCAAAGCCATAAAAATGTTAATGCATACTTACATATTTCATACACGTAATATTCATTACTATTCTCTTTCACACCATCAGCAACAGACTCTATTCTTTCAATACCTTTTATAATTGTTCCTTCCGATTTCACAAAATTTTCTATGTTACTTTCTTGTCTGGCTTCAAATAAATCCATATCGTCAAAAATCGTACGTTTAGATTCTTTGTTTAAACGATCTTCAGTTTTAAATTTGTTTGGTTCATTACAATTAATTGTAACATTTTGTTTATTTATTTCTTGAGCTGAAGTAGTACTAATGTTATTTAAATTTGCTGTTGTAGATAAATTCGATTCGTTACCTGTTGATTGCGTATATATTTCAGTTGTAGTAGATATTTCTACACTTGTAGTTGTTTCTGTTACGTTGCTTTTTGGAGAATCTGTATTAATAGATACTTTGGTAATATTAAAATCATTAATATCTAGATCAATGAGTTTCAAACCACCAAATGTTGTATTATTTTTTATAGTGCTAGAAGTATTATCACTTTTAGTAAGTATTTCTTGTTTATCTGTCGTGCTCTGTTCTGTAGTACTTGAAGTACTTATGACTGGATTTGTTGATGTCATGTCCTTTGAAATTAGTTCTTTATCACTAGTTGTTTCTATATTATCATTATATTCTTGTATTTGAACGTTTTCTTTACGCGTTAAGTCTCTTTCTCGAACGCCGTACCGCGGAGATTCAGCTGACCTAACTGTATCGTTCAAAATTAAATCCGTTGTGGTTTCTTCAATTGTTTTTTGTTTAGATTCATCATCGCTTTCTTTAGTATTAGGTTCAAAATTATCAATAACGGTTGATCTTAAACGTTCATTACTTTCATGGTCATTTTCGTTTTTACTATCTTCATCGTCGTAAGTATAAGAATTTCTTAATACATTTGAATTTTTATTAAGTGTGGGTGGATCTTCACTTCTTAGAATATTTGCTGTCGTATTTTGCTCATGATTATATCGTGATGTAGTAATAGTTGGTTTATTTTTAACATGTAGTTCATCATAAACAGGTATAACTGGAATCACTTGCTCTTGCGTGCTATGTTCCTTACTTGTGTTTCCACGTTTATCTCTTTTGCCAGCTCGTAATGTTAAATCTACAAAATTTTTGTCAGTTTCTGCACTAATTTTTCTATTATCTTCGACGTTTACAGTGTCTTGTTTATCATCACGTCTTTGCGGTTCATTATTCTTTCGTAAATTTTGTGTTTCCTCTTGAAGTAAGCCCTGCACATACGCAGAATGTGTGTCTAGCTCATCGTCTGATATATCTACATGAGATGCATTCGGTTCATTATTATTTTGATAATCTTCAAATATTCGTCTGGCGATCTTTTCTAAGAATTGTCTCTTTTCCTCTTCAGGTAATAGATCTATATATTTTTCGTCACTTTCTTCATTGGAGATTACACTTTTTAATAGAACTAATATTACTAGTGTTACACGCATTTTAACAAAACATCAAGTCATTTTTGTTTCATCGTTAGATAGAAAGAACGGATTAGTTACACGAACCTTTTGATTGCAAATCTTGTTCTCTAATTAAATCAAGCGTATGAAAAATTAATTGCATCTACAAGAAAATGATTTGCTGATAAGAAACCTAGTATTTTATTGATGTAAGACGTTTTAAGGTCAATATGCATTTATGCGAGTAACATGTATTGTTAACATTTACGAAACATAAAATTCTGAGTTGGTTTTAAGTTATTTTCGATTACTTTTTTTATCATAAGACTAAGTATAAATGAACGCACTAATATTTTAAATTGCAAATAAAATCTAATATAGCCTTAAAATTTGTCAAAAATGATATGAAACGAAAATATAATCTTTATTAAAAAGGGTAGTAAAATAAAAGATTAGATATATTTAATTAACTTTATTATCACTTGATAATTATAAACTATTTACAAATCTACTAAACTACTATCTATTGCCTGTTATATCTATAAGACCCTCTCCAGTTCCTACCAGTTCTAATACTTCTTTCAGCACCTAATCTAGAATCTTCGAACTTATCATCGACTTCTGTTTCTGCTTTTTGAAGTTCTTCTTTCTCTTCTGCCTTCTGTTCTGTCTTCTCTTCTGTCTTCTCTTCTGGTTCAATAACTTCTACACCTTCTTCCATTAAATTCATTTCTTCCACCGCTGCTTGCACTAGCTTTTCCACCATGTTTTGCTTACGACTGGGAAAACGTTTTTGATTTTTAACAGTCACAGTTTCTGTTTCTTTCTGTGCTTCTGGTTGTTTTGGTTTGTCTGTCTGTTCGTTTTCTATTTTATTATCTGGTTGTTCCTTTTTGTCTTCGGGTACTTTGCCGATTTCCATGTTCAGGTCGTAGTAGGATGGTGAGTCTTCGCACGGTATGGAGTCGCGGGATCTTGTGCAGACAAGTACTTCCTGGAAATTGAAACATAGTGTTTTAATTATTATTCGTTATGATTTTTTATAATGACTACATAAGAAATAAGGTTGTTAAGTATACAAATAACAATGTTGAGTGTTTATTAATTTCAATATAATTATAATGTTTTCGGTATTGCTCGTAATGTTGGAAAAAAATTGATACTTGTGAAACTATCGGAGCCTTTACATTCTATTAAATATTATACTCTATCACATAACGAAATAAGGCACAAACCTTATTAAGATTAAACCTGATTAAACACAGTTTCACTGGGAGAAATAAAGCTCCATCTATACGTAACGTTTCTGCCAGTCGCTTCTATAAGTGTCTCTTAGATAATAGGCTCTATAAGTCTATACACATAAAAATATTCTATTCTCATAGAAATAAGGCACAAACATTATTAAAAACCGTTTCACTGGGACAAATAAAGCTCCATCTACACGTAACGTTTCTGCCAGTCGGTGTCTATAAGTGTCTCTTAAATAATAGGCTCTATACACATAAAATACTCTATTCTCATAAAAATAAGGCACAAACCTGATTAAAAACCGGTTTACTGGGACAAATAAAGCTCCATCTACACGTAACGTTTCTGCCAGTAGGTGTCTATAAGTGTCTCTTAAATAATAGGCTCTATACACGTAAAAATACTCTATTCTCATAGAAATAAGGCACTAACCTGATTGAAAACCGTTTCACTGGGACAAATAAAGCTCCATCTATATGTAACGTTTCTGCCAGTCGGTGTCTATAAGTGTCCCTTAAATAATAGGCTATATACACATAAAAATACACATCTCATAGAAATAAGGCACAAACCTGATTGAAAACCGTTTCACTGGGACAAATAAAGCTCCATCTATACGTAACGTTTCTGCCAGTTTGTGTCTATAAGTGTCTCTTAAATATAGGCTCTATACACATAAAAATACTCTATCTCATAGAAATAAGGCACAAACCTGATTGAAAACCGTTTCACTGGGACAAATAAAGCTCCATCTGTACGTAACGTTTCTGCGAGTCGCTGTCTATAAGTGTCCCTTAAATAATAGGCTCTATACACATAAAAAAAACTCTATCTCATAGAAAAAAGGCACAAACCTGATTAAACACAGTTTCACTGGGACAAATAAAGCTCCATCTATACGTAACGTTTCTGCCAGTTTGTGTCTGTGACGGCAAACAGACGTGGAATATCTGACAGTCGTTGTCAACGTCAGCATAATAACCGTATACGCGGTTTTCGCAACTGTAATAAATTATATAAATAAATTATAACAAAGGTGTGTGCCGAGCACACGTGTCAGAAGTGAAACTTCTTTGGCAAGATTCAAGGATACCGAAATCGACGCAAAAAATGAGAAACACGCTTAATCTCTTGAAATTATTATATTGTCGCCAATTATTGATACGTGCACAAAGTATCCATGTTTGCACTAGCCTTAACCTATACTAATATTATAAAGAGGAAAGGTTTGTATGTGTGTATGGTTTTCACGCATAAACTACTGGACCGATTTTGATGAAATTTGGCACAGATAATCTTTAGACCCTGAGAAAGAACATAGGCTACCTTTTATTGCGAAATATGTACCACGGGCGAAGCCGGGGCGGACCGCTAGTATTTATTAAAATCCGTTCATCCAATCGAAAGTTCTCAAGAAATAAATCCAAAAGAAACAGTCTAATTGAGATCTTGATAATATTCGCAAATGTTTGTTAAAATTATTGTTCTTACCTGAACGTATCTGTAATATTTTCTCGAATAGATGTAGCGTTAGCTGGTAGATTTAACGAGTCCGCTTTTGTTACGTTTACCATTTCCTGAAAATTCAGAAATTTTAAGTAAAAGTTATTTTGTCGAGTTTCTTACCGATTTTTCTCGGTAGAAAAGATATTCCGAATCGGTAATCCCTACTTGTAATATTATAAATGCGAAAGTATCTCTGTCTGTCTATTACGCTTTCCTGCTTAAACCTCTCAACCGATTTTGTTGAAATTTGGCACAGACAAGACCCTGAGAAAGAACATAGGCTACCTTTTATCAAAACACCACGCGGACGAAGCCGTGTGCGGAAGCTAGTAGTTTATAAACAGATAATTCAAACTCATCATCATAAGATCTCAAAGTTATTGCTAAGACATGAAGCTGCTCTGTTGTACATGTAGCTGTACAGAGAAACATCAAGATGATAAATTTCAAGTTATATAATTTAATATTATATAAATGCAACCCTACACTAAAAATCACTTATAATTTGTTAAAAATTACTTTATTTAGAAAATTAATTCAATTATTTTTCACTAGGTACTTTTATAAAAAAACATAATACTCACTCGAAGCATTTTCAAAACTACCCCACTATTTGCTTCCAATTCAATCTCATCAGCTGTCACGTATAAAACACACAAACATATATATATACACCTTAACAGAGCGGCCATTTTTTAACTGAAAATAAATAAATTCAAATTAGGGCCGATTTTTCAATCGTTGGTTAAAATTTATCCGTCCAATAAAGTATTACACGAACATTTTAAAATGTCACCTGTATACTGTCAAATACAGAAAAATATAATATATTTTTGAAAGGGTAGATTAATAGTAGAATAAGTTTTAACCAAGGATTGAAAAATCAGCCCTTAAAGAAAATTTCGAATTGAAGATACTGCTAAATAAATAAACATTTCAGGACAATTTCCACACACGGTACGATCTGATCCCATACTAAGCTTTCGCTTGTGTTATGGAAACCAGATGGCTGATAAACATACATATATAATTTTAAATAAATACTTATATAGATAATAATTAACACCCAGACACAGAGCTAACTTCTATGTTCATCATACAATTATTTGTCCCGGGTGGGAATCGAAACCACGACCTCTGGCTTGGAAGGCAGGGTCAGTACCAACCAAGAATAAACTACTTTTGATAAATAAAATCTTAAAAGTCAGAATTACTAGCTATCCCGGCAAACGTTGTTCTACCTTACTCTTATCACATAAGGGTAAACATAGATGTTGACCGATTCTCTGATGTACAAAAGACATACAAAATTTCATTAAAATCGGTCCAGCCGTTTCGGAGGACTATGGTAACAACTAACAAACATTGTGACACGAGAGTTTAATATAAAAAGCTAAGAATGATAATAAAATATAAATATTTTAAAATTTACTGCATCATTGAAATTTAACTACATAACTAAGGGCCGATTTTTCAATGCTTGGATAAAACTTATCCGTCCAATAAAGTATTACACGATAATATTAAAATGTCACGTAAACTGTCAAATACGGGCAATTAGAATACGTTTTTAAATTTAAGGGCCGATTTTTCAATCAAGCATTGAAAAAATCGGCCCTTAGTTTTATACATTATTCGACGAATAAGTTTTATCCAAGCATTGAAAAATCTGCCCTTATATTAAAGAAAAAACATTTGCAATAAGAAATTATATGTATCGAAACTGACAATACATAATTAAATATACTTAATTTATAAATTTTACTCTAATCTAGAACCTACATTTTTTCCTCTCGGGGATTTTCTGAATTAAAAAATATAAATAAATATATAAAATAAATAAAATTATTTTAACTGTCGAAACTTAACAGTACACTAAAATATACAAAACTATTCCATTTATTTATAAAAAGGCAGAAAATATTACCAAAAAAAAATAAAACAAATTCTCACACAACCTAAGATTAAAAAAATTCTACAATTTACTCACGTTTTAATAAATACAGTTAATCTTTTTTATGTATACAGACAGATAGACAGACACACACGGAACACAGTACAGCACTAGAATGCGAAATATTTTATCCATATACGGTCTTTTATAAAGCACAGGGGAGATTCGCGGAATCCGCAATAAGGATTAGGTAGCGACAGCAAATAAAGTAAAATGCCATTTTTTATTATTCATGTTTTAACAAAAAAAAGATGGCGGGATTAAAATTGCTAATAGGAATAAAATTGCTCTATATACTTAAGTATAAAAGTATATATATATAGTTAATCGTTAAAATCATCATATATTATAGCCTACGATTATCAAGGATAATTTAGGATTCTTAGTAAAATATTTTTTTAAACCGGTCCAGTAGTTTCTGAGCCTATTCAATTCAAACAAACAATCAAAAAATTTCATGTTTATAATATTAGTGTAGATCGTGCTCTTCTTTAAATATTTTTTCAATATCATTCATTCAAAATATTACTGATGTACACAATAATAATGTTGCTGGTGAATGATATTTATCATAGATATAATTAGCAGTTTTTGAGATTTTCTATTACAGGCAAACAAAAGATTTCCTCTCATAACATTAAAGTAGATATTAATAGTTTAATGTGCTTGATTTCAGCTAAAAAATATTTCGAATTGGCTGTAATCAGCTTGGGTGATATAAAATTTAGAAATAAAGTGGGGTACTATTTAAAATAATACATAATATTATCTTTACAATATAAATGTTCATCCCTTATTGGTTTAATAATTCAATTGTAAAAAGCAATTAAACATGTCATATTGTAAGATTATATAAAATTAAATTATTTTTTATGTTTCTTGCTGACGCTACAATCTCACCGCGACAGATGTGATGCGAAATTTAATAAGATCGAAATACAAAACAACCTTGACTTTGCATATCTATCAATCGAAGCCATCTTTTTAAAATGATTCAAAAAAATCACCGGAAAAGGGAACCCATCCAGTCACTGACCACGGCAAACGTTGCTTCACCTTCGTAAGAATATTGATATGGATTTCATGTTGCAGTTAAATTGAGAATACTGTATTTTTGTGAATTTATTGATACTAGCTTGTCCCAAGATAAAAAAATAATAATATTATAGCCTATTGTATAATTAATCGGTAGGTAAAGCCTACATATTACATAAGCTTTCAGAAAAAGATTTTAAAATTGATCAGGTGGGTTCAAATCCTTCCTTTTTATACATATTATAATATTATGTATGGATATACTTTTCATTTACTGTGTGTGCAGCTTATAATGTAGGTACAAATATTATATACATTAAATTTACATGATAATCTGATGTATATTCTAATAAGGATACCTATTCAGAATTCAGAGTGTCTGATACTACCGTAAAACCTATCTTAGGACAAATAATCACTAAAACTAGAAATTTTTTAAATGTCCGATTCTTTGTTTTACTTACAACATATTATTACAAGTTCATTAGTAATATCTATGACATGACCCCGCAGTATTAACACAGGTATTAATTACGACCTTTGTATTTTATTCTTTTCATTTCAAGAAATAATATATTTCCTGGGATATTAAAATTATTATGTGAGTAAATAACAATACTAATATCGAAAAATGTTATCAATATCAGAATGGTTTATTTTTAAGATATAAGTAGTTAATTGGTTAAATCGTTTAATATATTTTCAACTTCGATGAGACTAGTTTTTTTACGTTTATCTATATTAGTATTGTCTTTTATAGTGTGATGATTGCAAGAACGAAATAAACCACTCAAAAACAAAACAATATAACCATAAACATTCACAGTAAAATAAAAGCTCTTACCTTATTATTTACCTTACCTTTATATTAATCTTTTCGCATCCAATTTTCTCTAGTCCCAACAAAAAGTAATAACTCCTTTTCATTTGGACAAAAAAACAAAATCGAACGAAATAGAATAGTAACACAATAGTAATAAACATTAATTATACAATATACATGCTTTAACTATTGTATTTAAATTCGGAATTGACATCAATATTTTTTTTATCTAGCTGCATTATTTTTTAATATTTTCCTATTTTCCCGCGCATAGTCTAACTAGCACAGATTAAATTCGAATTCCGTACGTTTACGATTCGATTACTTTTTTTAATTACGTAAAATGTTGCCAGTATACAATTTTTTTCGTTTTTGTTACTTTTACATAATAGCAGTAAAAATTAAGCTAGTTACAAATAATTCGTGACTTCATCACCTATGTCATTTAATTCACTCACGATATTATAATTTCATGGGTTACGTTTCAACACCTACATCCTTGTTTTATGTAACTGTTAAAAAGTATTTTTTTTGACTAATAAAGAACATAGTTTTTATATTGTAGTGTAAAAATAGTAATGTATATTGCTAATCCATACTAATATTATAAATGCGAAAGTAACTCTGTCTGTCTGTCTGTTACTCAATCACGCCTAAACTACTGAACCAATTTGCATGAAATTTGGTATGGAGATATTTTGATACCCGAGAAAGGACATAGGCTATCTTTTATTGCGAAATATGTACCACGGGCGAAGCCGGGGCGGACCACTAGTTTTATATATTTTGTAGGCGCAATAATATTTATTGCGCGTGCTTTGGTCGAGTTTTAAAGTATGGTTATATTAATTTAGATTTCAAACATTAATGTATTTAACACAATTAATACCAGTGATGTCCCAAACTATTTAAAACTAAAATCTTAAGCATAGTTTTAAAAACTCGCGTTACAAGCAAAATGTAATCAATATATCTCTATAATTTTGTACTCCATACAGTAAAGAAATACTATATCAAGAAGACAATTAAGTATAATTTAGTTATCAAAATAATATAACATCATCTGTCCATTTAGATTATCAAAATTTAAATAAGACATTGAATATGACTAATTATGTAATATCTACGCGCTACGCGCGTTTAATGGCGCCTGCTACGTGCTACAGTATAATATAATGTTATAGGAATTACCTTGTAAATTAATAATAGAAATTACTTTGCATTTTGTTGTTTAAAACATGGAAAAATATTTTTTCTAAATTATTTATGTTGAAATACCTATTGGATAAATATTAAATAACATTTTACTAACAACTATATGGATATTAAACTTATCTGAAATAAAGGAAATAAATAAATAAATTATATTTGAACACCTATATCTTAAAATCATATAAATCGATTTTTGATCACATTAATTTAGCTACCTAAATATATTTTTTTTAATTGGTAAAAAATTCCTTTCACTATGTGTATGATACGATTTTTAATGTTGAATATGATAATCTAAAAAAAATCCCGTTTATTCAGTCATTGCCTCTAAAAAAATATCATCGACGGAGTATTGAACTGTATTACGAATTTGTTACGTGATTTGCAAACGAAAACACAATATTTACAATTTAGGTCGGTTAAAATATTTCACATTCCTAAACGTGACGATGTTCTTTTTTTATCTGTGCATCTTGAAAGAAATAAGAGCTTTGGCGCACTTTTTCGTTTTATTCGTAAATTTTAAATTAAAAATGATTGAATGAATGATTTCTATGGAGACATAAATTAATATTCTCAACAGGCTTATATAAAATATATTAAACAGTATTTTTATGTGTTGTTCCGGTAATAACGTATTGTATGTTTTAATTTTAATATCCAATATACATTGTGATTGTTGTGTTTTACTGAATTTATTATAACTTCCATATTTTTTTATTTGATGCTGCTGCCCTTTGCACCTGCTATGCTTCCCGCTTTCCCGGCTCTGCCGGTAAGTTTAGTTTTGTAAGTTTTTCTAAAATTTCTAGTAAATTAAGTAAGTAAAGAGATAGAAACAACCCAAAAATTAGTAAAAGCCTTCCTGTTGTTGAGTTAAATGAGTGATGTAATGAATAATAACACGAGAGGATAGATTTTTCTTACATTTTTACGATACTACGTCTTAACCTCATTATCCGTCTTCATTATTTTGAGTTTGTGGATAAAACAAAATATAAATATTTACTATCAAATGCCTCCAATAAATTCGTGATACCTATTCCATTACAACGGCTCCATTTCAATATTACTCAATATCTATACCCCAATTCCTTCTATATTTTCAGCATATATTTGAATCCTCCATAAACTTATTGTTTTCTACCTCAATATATTCGAGACACCTTCCAAGTTAAATTTTATATTTACAACGTGACTAAAATATTAACTAGGTATATTTGTTACCCCAATTGCTTCTGAATTTTCAGCATGTCAATGCAGCATGTGCAATCTTTATATATAAAAACTAGCGGTCCGCCCCGGCTTCGCCCGTGGTACCTACATGTTTAAACTATCCTATCTCTCAAGTTGGATCGAACTGCACATGGTGTGCGAATTTTATTTTAATCGGTTAAGTGGTTTAGGAGTCCATTGAGGACAAACATTGTGACACGAGATTTATATACTTATATTAAGATTAAGGTGAATACCTATATTTCCCTTGGTCACGGTTCTTAGGAGAGAAAACGTAAACATGTACCACGGGCGAAGCCGGGGCGGAACGCTAGTAATCTATATTTTTAAATAATAATTTATTTAATAATAATACATTTAAGATAATCCCCTATAACGTTAATCCCAAAAAGCGAATGACATTAACGGGACAAAAGCTAACTGTTCAACTCGACACAAAAATTCGCGACGTTAGTACGTGATCTTGGATTCATAATACAATGTTTTTTACGTGGTTCTGTATGTATATTATAATATTAATATTATGGTGTAAGTTATTTTATTTGCCTTTTTAGCCGACTTTAAAAAAAGAAGAAGGTTCTCAACTCGGCCGGCTCGGTCGGTATATATTTTTTAAATTGTATAATATGTATTATTCATCTATTTATAATGTAATTAATAGTTTCGGTGTGAAAATCGTATTCATCAGTGTTACTGTGAAAATAAAACATACGTAGTATATTATTATTAGTCTGTGATAAAACATAACTTTAAAAATACAATAACGATAAAACGGTTATATTTTTCAATTTAAATATTTATTCATACCTATGTACTTATTAAATCGACATTTTATGTTTTTACAAAAGTAGGTATTGTAAATATGTACCTAAATACAATCACATAAATAAACATCAAAGCCATTTCTCCCATCACAAAACTGTTAATCCGTCCGCACGAACCCCAAAAAATGCTGTAACATATTGATACAATCACATCACGGTGCAACTATGATGACATCCATGATAAGACAGGGAAATACTTGGAATAGCGTCTGGCGTTTATCTTTTTATTTTATGCGAAAACCAGAAAAATGCTATCGGTCAGTGACATGGTTAATCAAAAAAAAGGATAAAGAAAGAAAAGCATGTTCAATTTTATAACCTACTAGCTGTGCCCCGCGGTTTTACCCGCATTGCTATGCACATATTGGTCTTAGCTGAGCGGTACGGGGATATAAGTATATAACCCACTAATATATTATATATTTTGTACTTATATGTAGGTACCACATTAGGTCTTATTTCTAAGACTAATTTAGTCAATCTTAACTTAAATAATAAAATGAATACGACACATTTGTTAGAAAATTTAATCGTTTTTTTAAGATATTAATTATTCAGTATTATCACTACTCACTACATAGTATAATTAAAGTTTAAACAAAGTCGCTTTATCTGTCCCTATGTCCCTTTGTATGCTTAAATCTTTAAAACTACGCAACGGATTTTGATGCGGTTTTTTGTAATAGATAGAGTGATTCAAGAGGAAGGTTTTAGTATATATAATTTATTATGTTGTAGACAAAGCGGGCGAAGCCGCGGGCGGAAAGCTAGTCTAACTATATTTTAATGTAATTAAATTGACAAAGGGCGATTTTAATTGATACTTATAAATACCCACTCCATCGTTTTTGGAAACTTAGATAATATGCTACAAACAAAGGGCGACTCCATAGTTTTTTTTACTTAGAGGTACTTGACCTCGTGTGAAGTTTAAAAATATATTTTAATAAATAAATAATATTCTTATTGGTAATCACTTCAATCCATACTAATATTATAAATGCGAAAGTAACTCTGTCTGTCTGTCTGTTACTCAATCACGCCTTAACTACTGAACCAATTTGCATGAAATTTGGTATAGAGATATTTTGATACCCGAGAAAGGATACCTATAGGCACAGACTAATAATAATATACTACGTATACAATTATAGGTTACCTTTTATTGCGAAATATGTACCTACCACGGGCGGACCTCTAGTAATTTAAATAATAAATAATGTAAATATAATAGATCAATTTTATTTATTCCCACTGAAAACTTAAATATTTAAGTATGTACTTTGTTCAAAATTATTCATAAAATTAGTGAACTAATACAGAGCAAGGCTTATAAAATGTTGTCTTATTCTTGAAAACTATAAAGAATAGACAAACTGGAACTCGCGTCTTCTGCCGTACTTACCGCCTGAAAAAAATGTAGGTAGGTTAATAATTAAAAAAAAATATCACTTGACAACGACTAGTAGTACAAGACAAAAAAGTTGGAAGACGGAAGTTTTTCCAAAAGTACCTATGAAAAATATGAATTTTAAATTGGCGCGAAAAACTATAAATCTTTGACATTTGACACCAGTGTTGCCAGTAAAAAATCAGTTGATGATACTATAGTAATAAAAATATGTTTTGCCTTTTAAAATTGTTTCAGTAAACAGAACAAAATCGATTATATAATCGATCTATAAAACAGATCCTATATTTTTATATTTTATCATCGAATCTTGGCAGCGTCTCAGTAAGAACTCCAAACATCTAAGAATCGTTCTATGATAATCGCAGAGATTCCCGCGGAATACCTATCTCTACGCATTTAGAATTTAAAGTATTTAGTGCAATGAACTTTACAATACCTAATATAGGTATTATGTACTTGTCCAGTTCCGTGTTTTAGGTTCTAAGACTGAATAATAATTTTCATTTTAACATTTTTGTCACAAAACATCAGAAGAAAATTTGAAAATGAATCTCAAATATTTATTCATATAGTATTCATATAATATGGAAATTAAAGACTTTAACGGATTTTTAGCGCGATTTATTCATTATAATTATACTCAGTCACCCCGTGACCACGCTCGCTGTTAACTGTTCGAAGATTCGGGTTAATAATAAATGAATAATTCGCGTCTAGAATCCGTTAAGAAGTCTTTCATTTCTTAATAATATTCCATTATTCCAAAAACAAATACAAGAAAATAATATATTTATGCTTCTTCTTGATGCCTGTAAACTTATTAGGTACATAGAAATTCATAATAAATTTGCCACCAGTTTTGAATGCAGTTTCTTTCGAAGCAAGCTAGAAATTCTGTAGTTATATAAAATGATCATTAACTACTGGTCCAATTTGTAAAATTCTTTCGGTGTTAGATAGCCCATTTTTCGAGGAAGGCTATAGGCTATAATATTATATCAATACGCTAAGACCAACTGCGGGTAAAACCGCGGGGCACACCTAGTATATTAGAAAATTAATAAATTGGCCCAATTTCTAATAAGACATTACATACTTAATGTATTTTCGGATTATATATAACACTAACGGTATTTTCGGATTTTAGGTTTTATTAAAAAAAAAAACATCGTTTAAAAATCAAAGGATTCAGATTTAGCTCCTTAAAAATCAAGTCACGAAACAAAATCTGAACCACCTGGCCGATACCATGGAGGTGACAAGTTTATTCGCATCAAAACAAAGTTATGTGTGAACGTGAAGATATTAAAATAAAAACTGTGTAAGTAATACGTATTTTTTTCCACTATCTGTGCCCCGTGGTTTTATTCCCAATACTCCGCTCCTATTGGCCTAAGCGTGATGATACCTATATAGCCTTTCTCGATAAATGGATTATCTAGTCCTAGTATACTAGTGAAAGAATTTTTCATATCGGACGTGTAGTTCCTGAGATTACCGCGTCCAAACACACAAACAAACAAACTTATAATATGTCATGATAATACATATTATATCAATGCTGTGTCTCCTCTAAAAATTTAAAGAACAAAAGAATACATTTCTACAACTACACCAATTGGTCATAAAAAAAATGTGTGCGTGTACTAACTAGTGTACACACGTAAGAAGTGAAACCTCTTTATGACCTTATTTTTCAAAAAATAATTTACTTTATGCAACTTTACAGAAATACGTCGAATCAAAGATGGCGCGTAACGGAAAAATGTCACGCGTAACGAAAAAATGTTACACTAAATTTTTTTCCAACCCCGAAGAAGTTTCACTTCAAAAATTTGCTTTGCCTTCCCGGGTCACTCATTTGCAAAGTATGACGTGTGTGTGCAAGATACGTATATGTACATTGATTATACAAATGTTTGAGCTCATCTATGAAAAAAAGCATTGAGAAAAGCATAAATACAAACAGGTACTATCCTACACTAATAATTTGTTGCTTTGTGTCACATTTGTGCACGGAAATATAGACATACATTATATATTTCCATGCGTTTGTGTCTTATTAATTATGCGAATATGAATGACCGGCATTATATTATCGGGCTATTAACTTGTATATAAAAATCACACATACAAGATATCATGACAAAATAATTTTTATAACGAATTATACAATATTTATTATTAAAATCCCAAAAAAAAATAACTTTTACGTCTCGGTTTTTCTAATTAATTTTTAAACATTTTTTGGTACGACTATTCGATTACAATTTTTTACAGTTGACAACACCATAGCGTCTAAATGTCAAAGTATGACAGTCCTAGAAATATTTTTCTGTGTTTTTTCGGAAAAAAGATAAACAATAAGTATTAAATGTATAATTTGTTACATTTGATTTGATATAAAAATGAGTGAAGAGGAAGACACGTATTGTCGATTATGTGCTGAACCGACGCCGAAAACTCAATTGATATCACCGGACGAAGATGTAGCAATTAGTTCCAAAGTGGCCACTAAATTACAATGGATAAACATCGATGTTTCATCTTCAAATACACTACCTAAAACGATATGTTTCTCTTGCTTCGATCTACTAGAAAGAACTTGGTTTTTCCTTCACAACGCGCGAACCGCACAGCTGAAACTATCAGCTATATTTGCCTCAAAGCAAACGTTAAATTCCGCTGATTCTGTATTAAAAAATGAAGGTATCCCCCCGTCCCTGATTGGAAGACCAGTAGACGAGAACTGGGAAGCGTTCCAGCAGCTAAAACAAGAGATTAAGATCGAAGTTGTTGATGGTAATGACGTTCAAAGTAAAGAGGACGTTAAAATCGAACATGACAGTGATCAGGATCTATTAGTGGTAAGAGTAGACTGTGATAACATAGACAGTGCAAATTCCACCGATAGTGACGTGCCACTCGACGTAACAGCGAAACGAAAGAGATTGAAACGAAAGAACAAAAAGTACGAGGACTCATTGAGTTTGGCTGATGAAAAACCAATAGATCCTCTACCAGACAGCATAACATGGGACAATCAGATGTGCAGGTGTGCGAAATGCGACGCTCAGTGCGAAAACATAGCCTCTCTACAAGTACATTCGTTACAAATTCACAACCGATGTTGTGCCTACAAATGCCTCGACTGTGATAAAGTTGTACATCGATTTAAAGCATTCGTCAAACATGTCCGCACTCATAAGGAGTACCTGCGATACTGCTGCGAGTTCTGCAACGATCTCTTCACGTTAACGTCCAACGTTCAAATACATAAAGCAAGAGTTCACAACGGAGTGTTTTTAACAAAATGTCGTAACTGCGGCGCGGAGTTCGACACACCAGAACAGTTACAAGAACACACACTTCTATACAATAAACGGCATAAACGATTATCAAGTCAGCGTGAAATAGAATTCGATCTGAAATGTAAAGACTGTAATAAGGAATTCAAATCGCGAAGCAACCTACAGCAGCATAGGCAAGTGCATAAAGAACGAACAAGAGACTTTTCATGTCATGTGTGCGGTAAAATGTTCTTTACAAAAGGTACATTGGGGACGCACATGCTTACCCACGAGGATAGTAAGCCGTTTAAATGCCCGTACTGTCCGCTAGCGTTCCGAGCAAGAGGTAATTTAACGTCACACATAAGTTTGCACTCTGGAGTAAAGCCTTTTGTCTGTGAGCAGTGTGGAAAGAGTTTTAGAGTGAAGCGACACTTGAAATCGCATTCTATCGTACATACAGACTTAATGCCGTTTGTATGTGAGTACTGTAACAAAAGCTTCAGGTTCAAGACTCGTTTAAACCTACATCTACGGCAGCACACAGGCGCTAAGCCCTATAAGTGTTTATTCTGCCAGCGAGACTTCACAAATGGGTCTAACTTTAAGAAACACATGAAACGACGACATGGGATTGATACATCGAAGAAATTTGAACAGCGAGTAGAGTTAAAAGACGTTATAGTGACTAGCGAACCAGAGAAAATGTTATAATGAATTTTAATTGAATAATGTACTGGATTTTTAAATAATTATTTCTAATATCTATTGCATAGGCAAGTATTGAATTAAATGTACATATATCATGTAAATGTATATAAATCAATTTTGTTTATTTTTTATATTAATGTATTGTATAATCCCTAAAATATTATTAATTCGAAAGTAACTCTTTGTTTGTCTGTCGGTCTATCTGTCTTGTCTAAACTACTTAACCAAATTGGATGAAATGTGGTTCCAAGGTAGTTTAATTTGAGTTTAATAAATTTATTAATTGCACTCTAGAAACCATAATTTACAAATTATTATTTATTCAATTAAAATAAAGTATTTACTAGAATTATATAATCAATCAAAAAAATAGACTAATTGATTTTTCATAAAATGTAGGTATGTGGAATAGTTTTCTATCCACTATCTATATATATATAAAACTCAAAGGTGACTGATATAGTGATCTATCAACGCACAGCCCAAACCACTGGACGTATCGGGCTGAAATTTGGCATGCTGGTAGATGTTAGGACGTAGGCATCCACTAAGAAAGGATTTCCCGAAATTCTTGCGGGAACGGGGAAAAACGGGGATGCACGTACAAAGTCGTGGGCGGAAGCTAGTATAACATAAAAACAATAACATGAATAGTGAATAATTATAGATGAAATTGTTAGTTCCTTACTCAGTGTACTAAAATTACATAGGTAAGTAGGTAAGTAGATCTATGTTTTTTAGTAAACCTACCTATCCATAATAATTGTACCTTATCGATTTTGAATATTATTTCATCTATAATATTATTTTTGAGTGCCAGAATATCCTTTTTTATTTTATTATTTCTAATCCCGGTTAAGTTTACTACATTTTGTTATAGTGACATATCTATGAGACAGTATTCGAACTACTGCAACTTCCTGAAAAACTTTTGACAGTTTTATATTCCATTCGCGCATTTAAAAACTTATATTGCCAGAATAACAAAGTTTGGTTTTGTTTTGATAAATAAGGAGACTTCAATTAAATATTATGCATTTAAAATACGAGTTCGCATAAAAAACGTATATTTTCTTCATTAATATGATGAAATGAAGCCTGTTTAGGTCCCAAATTAAAACGCTTTTTAGCTACATCGCCTACATCCTGTAATATGTTAACCGACTTTAAAAAAGGAGTAGGTCCTCCGTAATCAATTCAGCCGTTAAAATTATATTTTTTTAATATAATACGGACTTCCTTAAATTTGATTTATACCCACTATAGTTAAATCAACATAATATTATTATGTAATTCAATAATTTTAAGTATACCTACCTATTGTACTTACTTATCATCAGGATCGGTGATGACACATTAATTTTTCATCTTATTTATGCGTTTTTTTTTTTAAATCTATATTCATAAGGACACAGGTCTCCAACGACACTGTCAGTGAAATAATTATTGTAAATACACAATTTCATAATAAAATGCAAATATAATTTTCTTTTATTTCGTCACAATAAGACGTATTCGGAGCGTATCATCTCAAGTGACCCTTTGTTACAGTACTGTATTATAATGGGTACACATTACATTCAAAACTGCAAGTTTGACATGCTTGCATGCTAAGCTTGCATGGATGTTTTCATAAATGTGTTTATTGATATGTTTTTATAAATGCAAAAAGTAGGGATGTTCGATAAAGTAAATAGGTTTATATCACAGGTTTATATACTTATGAGACATTGTGATAATCCTACTAATTTTTATTTTTTTTAATTTATAATAATACCACAGACTAATAATAATATAGGTACTATAATACTACGTAACTACATACAAATAATACGTTTTAACTTTTAATCCGCGGGTGAAACCGCGTGGCACAGCTAGTAAGTATGTACCTAAGCATAACCATGGACCAATAATTTTGAAATATATCTTCAATCGAATTACTAACATATTATTTTGTCTATAACGCATTTTTCATTGTTAAAAAGTACATAAAAGCGTGTCTATCCTAATATTATAAATGCGAAAGTAACTCTGTCTGTATGTCTGTTACTCAATCACGCCTTAACTACTGAACCAATTTGTATGAAATTTGGTATAGAGATATTTTGATACTCGAGAAAGGACATAGGATAGGTTTTATCCCGGAAATCCTACGGGAACGGGTTTTTCTTTGAAAACGCGGGCGAAGCCGCGGGCGGAAAGCTAAACGTATTTGCATACAATTTACTTTACGTATCATAGACTACACTGTTGACTTTGAGATGTATGAGCAAATTCATATAACTCATCATAGAATAAAAAACAGATGTTTAATTTTATACTGCCAAGTTTCTTCAGTAAATAAATAACAATAAATAAATATTTCAGGACATTTTTCACACACGGCACGATCTCATCCCATACTAAACTTTTCACTTGTTTTATGGAAACCAGACGATAACAATGATTTAATTATTGAAATTAATCCAATTCAGAGGCATCCAAAAAAGTAATTTTCACATTAATTCTGGGTTCGATTCCCGCTTCTCGATTGGTACCAACTAAAAAACCAAAATCTCGGTCTGGCAGGAGTCAGGACACAGAAGGCTGATCACCTAATTGTCCGTAAAGAAAATCGATCAATGAAACATATTTGCTTAATACATCTGCGCCACTATAATGGATGAAAAATCTCCGAAAACACATTTTTACTCTACTTAAAGAAATATTCTTTAACATATACTTACATATTATAACTTAAATAGTTTAATGTTCATTAAAAAATGTTTTAATAGATAGACTCAACATAAATCTCTGTACTTTCTATCTAAATAATCTATGACAAAGAGTGGCACGCGATCGTCCGTCTTAAAATAAGGTCTGCTACACATAGGAGTATGTTATTGAGATACTAAGACTTAAAAAATGTCACTAAAATTTTTAGTTTTGTTTTTTATCTTTTAAACACACAACTTATTATGATAGATATGCAATTAAATTAACCTTCAAAGGTTTACTTTTGGATGTTATTTGATAACTTAATTTTCCATATTTTCCTCATCAATTACCTATTTAGAAATGAAAATCCGGATTTTTTTGGAATTTTACTTCCTGTAAACTTAACTATTTATAACTTATTTTATTTATTTATTTAAACTCTTTATTGTGCTGCCAAAAATACAAAAAAAAAAGAAAAACAGCACAGAAGGCGGCCCTATCACTTATGAGTAACTTATGCATATAAAGCATCTAATAGAACCTTACACAGCACTCCTCTTTCCCAAAGCGGTTAAAATCTCCACACATATCTCAGTACCTACCGTACCGTCCCCAATCTGTGCCATGTGCACCGACCGTGCCGAAAACAAAGCAACGGAAACATTAGCCGACGACAACGTACACTACCAAGTCGTCTTCTGCATCTATCATATTTATCTTTGACAGAAACTCGAAAAAAAAAAACAAAATATATATTCAAAAATGGAACGCGTCTGACATTTGAAGCGTGGATACAGATAATTAAAATTTTGGATTATGAGTGTGTTGCTGTTATAAAAAAAAATCAAAATGGACGTTCAAAAAGGCGCGCTTATTCTATTTGCTTTCTACACACGGTTCGCGTGTTCGCAAGATTATTATCGAATGGTAAGTGCAATTTATATAAATCATAGAGAAATCTTATTAGGTGTTTAACAATGTTATGTCTTGGTTTTATTTTAGGGTTCCGTAAAAAATACTAGAAAAAATACTATACGCAATAATCTGGTTCATGGATTTTCCAATTTTTAATGAAACTGATTTTAAATTACACATTAAAATTATTATGTAAATAAAGAAAAAGATTGCATACCTATTACACACAAAGTAAACAATGCGTAGCAAAAGTAAAAGCAAATAGTAGTAGTATGTTTCACATAATTAGTTTATTTCACTAATTTTCTTTTCAAAACATGGTTCGAAAAGCTTATAAATACATATACATATATTATCTCTCTTATATACTAACTATAAAAATGACAAGTTAGAAATATATTTCAACGGAACCCTTTCAACATAATATGGTCACGCATGTGTACTTTGAAACAAAACAATAAATACTAAACGAAAGTTTTGTCATATGTTTTTGTTTTAAATAAGTCGTCATTTTAAACAGAGATCAAATACTTTTCATGCTTAATGACCAACTGATTATAATATAATAAATTTTACCATGAAGGTGTTAGTTCGTTTATTTATTACTAGCTGTGCCCTGCGGTTTTACCCGCATTGCTCCTATTAGTCTTAGCGTGATGATATAATATAGCCTAAAGACTTCCTCGGTAAATGGACTAGGTATCTAACAGTGAATTTAATTTTTCAAATCGGCCTCGGGGTTCTTGAGATTAGATTATTTAGATATTTATGATGATTTATTGCGTTCAGGCAAACAAACAAACAAATTCTTCTTTAAAATATGCTTATTATGTATGTTAACATCATGTGTATAATGAAATACATAGGTAAATAGGCTACGGCTAAGTACCTATGTATTTCATGTTTCGATAACATTTTCAGAATCAAGTAAAAATAATATAATATTTTATGTACTTATCTCGATAATATGAAATATAAAAAATATAGTTTTTGTTGATTTTACAACATCGATTCTATAGTAACTAATATTATTACCTAATAAATAAAAACCGGTAAAGTATTGTCTCTTTAAAAACAATAGCTTCAATTAGTTAAACTTTCATTTGAGTAATAATACTGAAATTGAGGCTAATTTAAAATTTCGTAAAAGAAAAACTATTTAATTGTCAAATATTTTTGCCGCGTTTTCAAAAAAAAATGCATAGTTCATGTTCCCGTGGGATTTCCAGGATAAAACCTATGTGTTAATCCAAGTTACCCTCTATATGTGTACTAAATTTTATTTTATTTACGTGAAAGTGTAATAAACATACATTCACATACACCCACATCCAACATCCATCCTTACAATCTTTCGCATTTATAACATACTAGCCGCTCCGCGCGGTTTCACCCCCGTGGCTCCACTCCTGTTGGTCGTAGCGTGATGATATATAGCCTATAGCCTTCCTCGATAAATGAGCTATCTAACACCGAAAGAATTTTTCAAATCGGACCAGTAATTCTCGAGATTAGCGCGTTCAAACAAACAAACTCTTCAGCTTTATAATATTAGTATAGATTATAGTAATTAACAGGAATGATATTAGTAGGAAGTAGGATAGGATTATGCATTAACAGTTATTTTCCATACAAATTTCCATCCCCTAGTTATACACGACTCACGTTTAAGTTGACAGTAAAAATGTTTCATAAACTGCACATTAATCGAATACCCTTTTCACTAGAAAAATTATGGGTCTTTGTCCTGTACAAAATTTGGATTATTGCTCAATGCTCTTTGATCAATAGAAAGTATAATATTCCCAAATCGCACAGTTTGAAGCTTTCATTTGATTAAGTTTATTTGTTTGTACTTAAAAGCTCTAAAATCACTAGATTCTAAAAATAATTCGCAATAGAAAACTACACCAGTTTAAGTGGCAAAATAAATATTTTCAACACGCTTTTATTAGCTTAATCAGTTGTATGTTTGTATGTAACCAAGTCCCGTAGATTCCATTTTGATCTACCTAAACGGACAGATTCAATTCAAAATTTACATTTATCAAGGAACGATGACAATATAATAATTTCATAAGTTTGTTTAAGCGTATTTTAAGTTTTTTAAACTATACTAATTAGACCTTCAAAGGAAGCTTCAAACTTAATCATGTCCTTGAAGGAGATACGGGCGACAAACACAAGCGAATAATTATGTTTCAACAGATCACAACAAGGGTATTATATTTATTTAATTCACTGTGACCGAATTTAATCTGTCACAGTCGGGTAATCCAAAATGGCGGTTCGAAGGACTAATTTTTCTTCGAGAATATGACGCATTTATAAAATAAATCGGTACAAATGGATTTATGTATAAATGTTTAATACTTAATAGCATGAAAATACGATAAAACACCTTGGTTATAATTTGGATGAAATAATGTCTTACAAGATGACGAGGTTAGTTCCGAATTTCGCCACATGCCAAAATATTCGAGTAGGTACCATTAACTCTATTTTTGTCAATAAGCACAGAATCTCGAATTCAAACTCTTGTAAATTATCCTATTCATTTCGTATACATACAATAGATAATATTATTGGTTCATTTTAAGTGAAATTCAAATAAAGCTTTATAATAGTGATCTCACTTTCTGTAAAGACAATATGACACGCCCTTTCGGCAGCGATGCGAATCCGTCCCTGCCGTTATAGTTTACTACCTGTGCTCCGCAGTTTTACCCGCAGTGCTCAGCTCCTGTTGGTCTTAGCGAGATGATATTATATAGCCTTCCTCGATAAATGGGCTATCCAACACCGAAAGAATTTTTCAAATCGGACCAGTAGTTCCTGAGATAAGCGCGTTCAAACAAACAAACAAAGTCTTCAGCTTTATAATATTAGTATAGATTATTTATCTTAGTTTCCTTAGTAGAAAGTAGGTAGTGTACCTAGTCTTTAGGAAAAAATACCTGTCTTCGAAAGTTCAAAGCGGCTTTTGATTGAATTTTCTTCTTATACAAAAGCTTCTTCGTACACTAAAATTCCAGCTAAGGAAATCAATACCTTAAAAAACGTTATATATTATGAAAACTATAATTTTATAGGGCTTTCATAGGCTACTTTGATTTGGTGACTATCGTCTTATAATACATAAAATTATTATAATTTTATAGGGCACCAACACAAACGCCGCCGAAGCGATGCAATTCCTTCGAGAATATGACAGGGAAGCTTCTGGAATGTGCTACAGGTAATCTAAGCATATTTTTATTCTATAAGAGGCGAGCACAACTATCGTTAAAGTAGATATATTTTGTAAGCATAACATACGTAACTAATATGTGCCGCGCGTTTTCAAAAATCGCGGCAAAAATCAAGTATTTCTATAAAATATAGCTAATGTATTATCGTAAGCTACATAACTGCTAAATTTTATGAAAATCCGTTCAGTGGTTTACCCGTGAAACAGTAACAATTAATATTATCATCACAAAGTTTCGCATTTAAAACACATAATATTATTAATACGATAAAAATTTATTTCTTTTTACGCACGACAGGGGCGCTATTCAAATACCCGTATAAATGCTCTCGATGAATATACGAATACTCTGATGGTAATTTTCGTGCTCGAGATATCCTATCTTTCTGATCTATTTCGTACGTTATTACCTATTTTTTTACCTAGGTATATAATTAAAAAAAATGTTGGACTGTGAATTTAAAAAAAATGTTTATTTATTTTAATGATTAATTAGTTTTATATTTCCCTTTGATACACTTACAAACAGCCATCTTATTGCCTTAATACTACCTATTTACTTCTTCTGAAGTAAAGTTCTAAATATACTTATAGAGTGACGATGTCCCAATGGAAATTCGTCACAAACATAACAGAATACAACCGGCACAAGATGCTGGAAGAGCTCGGCATCAGCTCCAAGTTCGAAAGGCTCTCCTGGAGGAAAGCAGCCGCGTATGATGCGACCAGGGTCTCTGACCCCCTGGGGAGGAGACAGCTGATGAAAATCATACAAAGTAGTAGGGCTGCGCTGCCAGATGATAAGTTTATTGAGGTATGTATTGACCAGCTGCCCTGACGTTGTTCTGCCCTATTGCCCCTTTTTCGTGTTGTCTCCATATTAGAACATTACTTGCGCTTTAAGAAAAACGTAAAAAAATATTTGAGTTGGTCTAGCCGTTCTCGAGGTTTACACGACATATTCGATGTTCTTTCTCAGCTCTTAAGGTATCAAATTTCATCCAAATTGGTTGAAGAAGACAGCCAGACAGAAAGAGTTACTCTTATGTTCTTTTTGTATTTCTTTTTGTGTCCATAGAACAGCAATTTCATAATTTTAATTAAGAGCTAGCGCGCACGAGCAACTTTTGTATCCGCAACTATTTTGTCTGTCCCATCAACTCTATGGGGAGTTGCATCGCTACGGGCACTTTCTTACTAGCCCATATAGAGTTGATGGGAGAGACAAAATAGTTGCGGAGACAAAAGTTTCTCTTGCGCGCTAGCTCTAAAGGAAATTTATGAACATTTACATATTAATGAAAACAAACGTCAGAAGTTCAGTTTTATTTTAATTGCCTACTACTGCCTACTTACGGCATAAAAATATCACTATCATACACATTATTTCAATTAACTAAAATAACATTCCAGCTACAATCCCTAATAACAGAAATGAAGGAAATATACAATTCAGCCAAAATATGTCCCTTTGGCCAGAAGCCCTACGACCCACATATACCAAAACCTTCCGAAACATACCAGGAAAAGCACCAACAATTCCACTTAGCAAGTGGACCTTACCAACATTACGAAGTCCAGGAGACCCAGGACTTCCCTAACTACTGTGACATGCAATTAGACCCGGAGATATCCAGGATTTTAGCGCATTCCCGGATTGAGAGTGAACTGCTGTATGTGTGGAAAAGTTTTAGGGAAAAAACCGGGCCGAAAGTGAGGAATCGATTTATGAGATATGTGATGTTGGCGAACCAAGCGGCTGTTAGTACTGGTGAGTTTATTTTTTGGGTATTTTTAAAATCGAAAAAATAAATTAATGTAAAATGGTATATAGGCATTATATGATTGATTGTTGCAGTTTAATTATTGGTTTAGACTTTAGAGCATTTTGTACTGAATTTTTTATCAGTTCAATAAATTCTAGCAGTATCGTTAATTATATATATTATAATGTGATAAAGTCGAATAGTTTTACACACTGCACTTATATTATTAATAATTAAGACAAATAAAATTTCATTAAAATCTTTACAAGACATTATCCTGTGCGGTTTTAGATTCAGTCTTTCTTTTTTTATAACAAGCTGTTCGCCCCGGCTCTGCACAGGTTGTATTTTTTCATGCTTAAAAGTATCCTGCATCCGTTCTCCTGGTTCTAAAACACCAATTTTCATCAGCCATTCTTGAGTTTTAATTAATAGTGTAATAAATACGACTTTCTATATACATGTATTAAAATTGACATAATCACCACATAATATGCTAAATATTCATATATTTACCAGGATACAAAGACGCAGGTGACCAAATGCGTGCCCCATACGACGATCCCTCCTTCCGCACTAGCGTTGAAGAGATATACAACCAAGTGGCACCACTTTACAAGCAATTATTCACTTATGTGAGGAAACGTTTAGTTCAACGATATGGAGGTAGTGTCAGAAGTGATGGGCCTATACCTGCACATTTGTTGGGTAAGTAGTTAGAATTGGGTAAAAATAAATGTATTGTTAGACGTAACTTTTGATTTAATATTTTTGTGGATAAATAGTTGTCAATATAATTGTCACAGTTTCCTGTCCGAACATGCTTAGCTGTCGAATACTATAAATTGCCGCCTTCTTTTGACTCGTGGCGCATTCGTACGAATCGTGCCTAGGGACTCGGTCGCTGTTTATACGACGTTCGACCCAACTACCTTCTCTTTGCTAATAGTCGTTGACTTGCTGCGATTTGTTATCAACTACCTACATCAATTAGGTAGCTGTGTAGAATCGCAGTACATTCTTATTACATTTCAAACTAATATTTAACCCGACCTCTCGTGATATTTCTTACAATATATTGATTGGATAAATTGTAAAACTGGCTACTCACGTACCTGCAGTAGGGGCAATATTGGAATTGCACCCTTAATTGGCTCCTTAATTGTGGTGTGTATAACTGTATAGGCAAGCAGGGGCAATTTAGAGAACAACTGCCCCTACTGCAGTTAGGAGAGTATATGTGCTCATTCGTTGGGCAACTGATAAGGTGCCATAGTTGTTTTTTAAAAGGTAGTCAAAAAAAAGTATAAAAAAAAATATTGAAATTGACTCTTGTCAATAATATTCGAAGATATGTATCGCTCATTATAAAAGATCTGCCTTATAAATGAGCAGTTTTACTTCGGACAATTTTTAGCATAATTGTGATTCTAATAGTTTATTTTACATCAATGTAAAGAACAAGATATCACTTTAGGTTCAGAGACATTTGTTTCAAAGAATTTTACAATTCACTTATTCTAACGTTTTATAATAATATTTTTTATAAACTTGTACACCTTGACAAAAAAAGTAAAAAATTCGCGGGTAGTAAAATATCGTCCTACGATGGTATGTTCGCAAGGAACGTAAATACGGATATAAAGCAACGAAATGTGACATCGATTGCATGAACTATTTTTAAATCGTATATAAACTTTTAATATTATTATAAAATGATGTCTGTCTTTGTGGAATATAAAATCTCTAATGCTATATTTGCTAAATCTTCTTATCTTCTTATATATAAAAATGAATCGCAAAATGTGTTGGTAAGCGCATAACTCGAGAACGGGTGGACCGATTTCGATAATTCTTTTTTTATTATATTCCTTGAAGTACCAGGATGGTTCTTATGCAGAGAAAACATAAATATGTACCACGGGCGAAGCCGGGGCGGACCGCTAGTGAAAAATAAAAATAAAATTTTCCAGGTAACATGTGGGCACAAAATTGGAAATCTATCATGGATTTAGTAATGCCGTTCCCACAATCTCCCAATGTGGATGTTACTGCTGAAATGCTAAGACAAGGCTTCACTCCATTGAGGTGAGGTTTATTATTTAAATAAATAAATATTTCAGGACAGATTTCACACACGGATCCCATTCTAAGCTTTCGCTTGTGTTATGGAAACCAGTTGGCTGATAAACATACATATATGACGGAAGAAGGGGCCAAAGGCTATTTTTAAAAAGAGTGACGTCAGCAATTCTGACGTCACCATCATCAGGGCAGGCGCTCATACTCGAAGTAGAACGCCCGTTGGTATTTTACTGCCTTTTTAATCTACGTGGAAATTATAGAGAGAGCTCCGAACGCTCCGACGGCCGGCGAGTGAATGTGCTCTGTGCCGTCGAGCGCTCGTATTTAAAGCGAACCATGACTATCAAGAATTAGTTTGAGTGTTGCCACTCGAATTTTAACAATGAATTTTCATCAGTTTTAACAAACATTAATTATTTCGTTAATTTAATTATTTCATTAGTGGTTGATTAATGAATCAACCACTTATTTAAAAAGATCAAAGTAAACTTTAGCTAGTTATAATTATTTAGTAGTTTGAGGGTAGTCGTTTATCGTCGTTGCGCCGACATATATAATTTAAATAAATACTTATATAGATAATTAACACACAGACACAGAGCTAACTTCTATGTTCATCATACAATGATTTGTCCTGGGTGAAAATCGAACCCACGACCTCTGGCTTGGAAGGCAGGTTCACTACCAATCAAGCCAACCGTTCAGTCAATATAAGGATGATTATTTCGCGTTATATTTTCCAAAATGTTGAAAATAGATGTTTCAATTTCCAGAATGTTCCAAATGGCGGAAGAATTCTACACCTCTATGGGTCTAAAGCCAGTCCCACCTGAGTTCTGGCGCGGATCTTTATTAGCTCGTCCTACAAGAGCCGCTCAGTGTACTGCTAGCGCTTGGGACTTTTGTAACCGGATTGATTATAGGTATACACACTGCATATACACACACGTGTAGATACACACACACTGCATATACACACACACATACACTGCAAATAATATACAGGGTGTAATCGTTAAGTGTGCACAGGCGATTATTTCATAATTATTACAGACTAGCGGCCCGTCCCGGCTTCGCACGGGCATTAAACATTACATTTAGATTTGTTAATTTTAACACATTCATAATCTATACATCTATACATCTATACATCTATACAAATATTATAAAGAGGAAAGGTTTGATTTTTTGTTTGTTTGTTTGTTTGTATGAATTGAATAGGCTCCGAAACTACTTGGCAGATTTGAAAAATTCTTTCACTGTTGGAAAGCTACATCATTTCTGAGTGACATAGGCTATATTTCATTTTCAAAAAAAATAGGCATCCTTACTAAAATTACGATAACGTAATCCAAGGTGTGAAAAAAATATCAAAAAACTACCTTACATCGCGTGCGCTGCGAAAACTATTGATGATAGAACAAATGATAGAACCGCGAACACACGTTCCGTAAGGGAGCCGACCGCGCGAGTAAGCCGCGCGGCAAGTTTATTTCGTGATCTTAACCCCCCTCCCGTACCCCTGCCCGAGTGACGCCTACAACGCATAGCTAGCCGAATACAGTTTATTTTTTAATTTTTTTTTAACTCGTGATATCTTTTGAATGGATTGTCAGAATCGAATAATTCAAAAAGTAATATAAAGATATTGAAGCAGTCTTAAATAATACATCGTTTATTTTGATAAGGGTTAATACCAAGGTACAAATAAAGAGCTTTTTGTAGCGGTGGTATTTTAATTTCTTTTTTTCAATAAAAAAACGCTTATTGTGACATGACTGTAATAGTTAGAGATATGCTGCCGCTGATTTTTTGTAGATAATGGTGTGTTCTAAAAAAATGTAGTATATCATTTTGTTCTATCATCAATAGTTTTCGCAGCGCACGCGATGTAAGGTAGTTTTTTGATATTTTTTTCACACCTTGGATTACGTTATCGTAATTTTAGTAAGGATGCCTATTTTTTTTGAAAATGAAATATAGCCTATGTCACTCAGAAATGATGTAGCTTTCCAACAGTGAAAGAATTTTTCAAATCTGCCAAGTAGTTTCGGAGCCTATTCAATTCATACAAACAAACAAACAAACAAAAAATCAAACCTTTCCTCTTTATAATATTTGTATAGATATCAAAAAACTTTAAACTGATAACCTAATGAGTAAAATGACTTTAATAACTTTTTAAAAATAAAACGGGATATAGGTATCCTAAAATTTTACATGAATTTGATATTTTTGGTTTTATGGCATTCGAATGCTTTATAAATATAAATGTATAAAGAATAGAGAGAATACCAGCTACCCGGGTCACGAGTGACTGAATTGGTAAAGTATCCGCCCCGGATTGGCGTGAAAGGGTTCGGGTCCCGCTGAGTGATCGAATTTTTTATATTGTTTATTTTATACTCCCATACATTTTATTTCCGATACATTTTGTATTCAAAGCAAATGTCTGAAGTAAAGTCCTCGTTGTGGAATATTATTAATTATTATATTCATCAATGAGCTCTATTTACAGTTTTTAAATGAACTTTCATTAAAATTTGCGAACTAATTACATCACAAAACCAAAAAAGAACCAAAACCTAACATTTCAATTTTATAAGATAGTCAAATCTCATACCTACTAAATGTGTAGGGAGTGTTTAATGTAAAATTTTAGGATATTTCCCGTTGTATTTTTAAAAAGTTAATAGTGTCATTTTACTCATTAGGTAAAGTACATTCGATTCATTCGTATCAGTTTAAAGTTTTTTGTTATCTGTAATAGTTACGATTCAATCGCCTGTGCACACTTAACGATTACACCCTGTATACAAACACACACACACACACACACACACACACTGCATATTATATGTCACAGGCAAATTGTATTATTTCGCCATTTATAAACACACACACGTTCATGCATACTTACAGCAAGACATACATTAGCGCTCATATAAATATATAAACATATTTACATATAGATATACAGAAACAAATACGCATATGTGTATGTAATATATATATTTAAAAACACATACACATACTAAGAAAAGCTTCCACGCCTAAACACACACACACATATAGATACATATTATTTATTTGACAGAAACCTTTCCATTGACAAGAAAAAAAACCTTTTTAATTTTTCACAATAATTGGTCTTTATGGATATAAGGAATTCACGAGCCGCGATTCGATCATGTATTTGCGAAAATGTGGGCGTAAAATATGTAATACAATTTATCTCTCGTTTACAATCCTACGAAGTTTTATAATTTCCTAGGAAATTTATAAAACTTCGTACGATTATAAATTTCCAAGGAAATTTATAAACTTACGGATATTATCTTATAAAAAAAGCCTTATCTTTCGGTAACATAATTTTTTTTAATATGAATCCTTTATTGCACTTAAAGAGAGTAAAAAATTAACACAAACACTTAAAGATAGCTTAAACTAAGTACAAATGGCGGTCTTATCGCTTTAGAGCGATTTCTTCCAGACAAATTGTATATGTATTTGTTTAATTACTTTACAGAATAAAACAATGCACAGAAGTGACGATGCAAGATCTAATCTCAACCCATCACGAAATGGCGCACATACAATATTATTTACAATATTCCGACCAACCGCAGTTGTTTAGAGATGGAGCGAATCCGGGTGAGTTCTTATGTAATAATACTAATATTATAAAACTGAAGAGTTTGTTTGTTTGAACGCGCTTATCTCGAGAACTACTGGTCCAATTTATACATGTGTGATGTGTATATAGGCCATGTACGTATATACAAGATATAGGCTATAGACTATGCGGGTAAAACCGCGGGGTGCAGCTAGTTAATAATAATTTTTTTTTATCAAAAAATCTGATTCGTAAAAGTTATGGGTTTAAAAAGTATTTTAAAATCATATTTTTTAAACCTAGAATATAGTTTAAATATAATATCATACGTTGAGAGTAAAATTTCAAGGTCGCGTCATGGCAATACCGTCACGTCATGGCAAAGGCGACGATTTTTGTATCTTCGAATCTTGCAATGTTTCACTTCTGAGTTCTGACACGTGTGCTCACATGCTCTTTTATTATTTTGGTATTTTTATTTAATTTTTAAATACTTCTTTGAATTTTGCCAAAGAAGTTGCACTTCTTACACGTGTGCTCAGCACACACGCTCTTTTTTATAATTTTTATTTTTTAAAATTAAATACTTTATTATATTTAATATTTATATTTATTTTTTATTTTTCAGCATTCCACGAAGCTGTAGCTAATGCGGCAACATTGTCAGTTTACAACTTACCACATTTGCAACGAGTGGGTTTATACCAGAATAAGTTAGTATTTCAACTTATTAATTTAGTTGGTTTAGTGGGTTTTTTTATTATTTAAAAGATGCCGGTTCGATTCCCGCATAGTGATAGATTTTTTTCTATTCTTTAAAAAAATGTCTATGATTAACTAAACAATAAATTATTTTACTATATAAAAATAAGTCGGGTTTTCCTTCCTGACGCTATAACTCCAGAACGCATGAACCGATTTCCACGGGTTTGCATTCGTTGGAAAGGTCTCGGGCTCCGTGAGGTTTATAGCAAAGAAAAGGTGTCTCTGGTGGCGAAACGGAATTCGCCCGGTTTGCTAGTCTTATATATAAAAATGAATCGCAAAATGTGTTGGTAAGCGCATAATTCGAGAACGGCTGAACCGATTTCGATAATTCTTTTTTTATTATATTCCTTGTAGTACGAGGATGGTTCTTATGTAGAGAAAACGTAAACATGTACCACGGGCGAAGCCGGGGCGGACCGCTAGTGACTTATAAAATTAAAATAGGAATTTATTTGATACTGCTTAGAAATTAAAGATATTAACGAATTTTAAACGTGATTTATTCACCGTGGCCAGGTGACCACAGTCATCGAGGCCAAGTAAGTATACAAAACGTCGGGATAGTAAAATAATGAATAAATCGCGTTTAAAATCTGTTAAAATCTTTAATTTATAAACTCTTTCTTAGTTTACTTATACTTTTTTCATATAAACTGTGATCTAAAATAAATATTTTCATATATTTTTCAGAACCCACGACCCTTATGAAGTGACAATGAATTTTCTGATGGCGATGGCTCTTGAGAAAGTTGCTTATTTACCATTCGCTTTTTTGGTTGATCAGGTAATATTTATTTATATTTTTCTTGCACCATATTTACGTTCTCATCTATCATCTAACGAAAATTTCATGAAAATCGGTAGAGCAGTTTCAAAGCCAACCTGGACAGAGAAAATGCCAAAAAAATATTTCAAATGACAAATACTTAACTACCTACATTTTATTTTGATTGTATAAAATTAATTACTTAGAGAAATTTTAAAATTTTCCAGTATGTAAAGACCTTTGTCAGCTAAAACAACTTACTTCGTAAAATTAAATCCTTGTGCAAAAATATTAAATATTCAATTACTAATCCCTACAAATATCATAAATGCAAAAGTAACTCTGTCTGTCTGTTATCTCAACCGATTTTTGATGAAATTTGGCACAGACAATCTTTAGACCCTGAGAAAGAACATAGGCTACCTTACCACGCGGGCGAAGCCGTGGGCGAAAGCTAGTTTTAAATATTAGAAAAAGGTAGAATTGATTTCACATTGAGATATATCAAAAATTCAAACTATAAAATTAAATTTACTTTTTCAAGTGGCGTTGGTCAGTATTTGAAGATGGCGTCGAAAATATGAATGCAAGATGGTGGCAAATGAAATTAAGATATCAGGTAAATATCACTACATAGTATAAAACAAAGTCGCTTTCTCTGTCCCTTGTCCCTATGTATGCTTAAATCTTTAAAACTACGCAACGGATTTTGATGCGGTTTTTTTAATAGATAGAGTGATTCAAGAGGAAGGTTTTAGTATAATAATTTAATATGTTTTAGACAAAGCGGGCGAAGCCGCGGGTGGAAAGCTAGTAGTAAAATAAAAGGGTAAATTAATTGAGGGAGGAGGAAAATAAATTAAACTCAAACATTTATTTATTTAATTAGACTTCTTCTAGAAGCACTTTTGAATCGCCATTACATATTTTTAACATTTACCACCGATTCGGAAAGCAGTATCTATGGAGAGGAACCGGCAAGAAACTCCATAGTTGCTCTTTTAAGGGCTGATTTTTCAATCCTTGGTTAAAACTTATTCGTCGAATAATGTATAAAACTACCATTTTAAAAACGTATTCTAATTGCCCGTATTTTGACATTTTAATATTATTGTGTAATACTTTATTGGACGGATAAGTTTTAGCCAAGCATTGAAAAATCGGCCCTTAATCATGTCAATACAATTTAATTTTAGATATGTACTTAGTTATATAAAATTACATCCTACTAATATTATAAATGCGAAAGTTTGTGAGGATATGTGTGTGTGTTTGTTACTCTTTCAGGCAAATACTACTGAACCGATTACAATGAAATTTAGCACACATATAGAGGGTAACTTGGATTAACAAATAGGATAGGTTTTATCCCGGAAACGGGTTCCCGTCCCACGGGAACGGGAACTATGCGGGTTTTTCTTTGAAAATGCGGGCGAAGCCGCGGGCGGAAAGCTAGTAAGTTATAATATTATCATAGCTCCTTTGTAAGTTATTTTTTACAACGAATTAAGCTATTGTTATCTATTTTCATTTATTCTAAGACATTACAAATAAATAAATAAATATTACAGGACAATATTCACACACGGCACGATCTGATCCCATACTAAGCTTTCGCTTGTGTTATGGAAACCAGTTGGCTGATAAACATACATATATAATTTTAAATAAATACTTATATAGATAATTAACACCCAGACACAGAGCAAACATCTATGTTCATCACACAAATATTTGCCCCAGGTGGGAATCGAACTCACGACCTCTGGCTTGGAAGGCAGGGCCACTACCAACCAAGCCAACCGGTCAGTCAATTAAAATCACACAAAGATCATACAGCGGCAATACGCTCTATTTTTTATTTTTAAAATTTTATTTGTTAATAAGTTGTTAAATAAAAACAAATATATTTTTATTCCAGGGTGTGACTCCACCAATACCAAGAACAGAAGCTGACTTTGATCCCGGATCCAAATATCATATTATTTCTGACCAGGTAAGATTTTTTATTTTATAATGTTTAACATTTTTGACAGTTTTAATCTATGTTTACTTAATATTTAATAATATTATAAAGTTGAAGAGTTTGTTTGTTTGAACGCGCTAATCTCAGGAACAACTGGTCCGATTTGAAAAATTCTTTCCCATCCAATCCCTATCGAGGAAGGCTATAATAGGCTATATATCATCACGCTAAGACCAACAGTAGCGGAGCAATGCGGGTGAAACCGCGCGGCACAGCTAGTAACAAATGTAGGTATACTTACCTATTACCTATTGTAAATTTTTTTTATTATAAATATTTTTTTACGATTAAATAATTTTTTAATCCCTACTATATATAATGTTATAAATGCGACAGTAACTCTGTCTGTCTGTTACGCTTTCCCGCTTAAACCTCTCAAGTCTCAACCGATTTTGATGAAAATTGACACAGATAATCTTTAGACCCTGAGAAAGAACATAGGCTACCTTTTATTGCGAAATATGTACCACGGGCGAAGCCGGGGCGGACCGCTAGTTACAAATATTTTTCTTTACAGGAATACATAAAATATTTTCTAGCAACAATACTGGAGTTCCAAATATTCGAACAGCTGTGTATCGCTTCGGGACATATCGGCCATTTGCATGAGTGTGATGTTTATAGGAGTAGAGATGCTGGGAGGCTTTTGAGGTGAGGAAAACTGGGGAAAATGGGAAAAAATATAAAAAAAACGTATATTTTTACAAATTTGAAGTGCTTCTTTAGGCGCGTTGAAAGTAAAATTTCAAGGTACCGTCATGGCAATACCGTCACGTCATGAAGTAAGGTGAAGATTTTGGTATGAATCTTGGAAGTTTCGCTTCTGACACGTCGTGTGCTCGGCACACACGCTCATTTTTTGGTTGTATATTGAAAAAACAGACTTACTTAAATCTAAACAGATTGCGGTGAGCTGTCACTTATACTAAAGAAGACATTAATCCATACTAATATGTATTATAAATGCGAAAGTAACTCTGTCTGTCTGTCTGTTACTCAATCACGCCTTAACTACTGAACCAATTTGCATGAAATTTGGTATAGAGATATTTTGATACCCGAGAAAGGACATAGGATAGGTTTTATCCCGGAAATCCTACGGGAACGGGTTTTTCTTTGAAAACGCGGGCGAAGCCGCGGGCGGAAAGCTAGTATTTAATAAATAGTTATAATTTTATAAAATAATAATTAAAATAAGAGCGTGCGTGCCGAGCACACGTGTCAGAAGTGAAACTTACAAGATTCAAAGATAACAAAATCGTCGCCTTATATGACGTGACGGCATTGCCATGACGCGACCTTGAAATTTTACTCTCAACGCGCCTAAAGAAGTTTCACTTAAAAAATATTTAATAATTATAATACTTAATAAAAACTTATCTAACTTTTAGTGAAATAATGCAGCCGGGATCTTCGAAACCAGCATCTGAAATAATAAGAAGTATGACGCGCGGACGGACTAACAGAATATCACCTGAAGCACTTGTTAAGTATGTATTTATTTATTTTTTTAGAAAAATATACAAAAAATATTCCTCCTCGCATCGTTTAAAATTTAAATTACTTTGACGAATATTTTTAACTTAACCTCATAAGGACCAAGCTAAAAAAATCCTATTCTGCATTACCACCCATTGTTCTCACCTGAGTACATAAAAATACAACAGACCTGCCACCCAATGGTATTTTTTTGTTTTTTTTATTGTTAGAGTTAAAATTTACTTGTGGGATTTTTTATCTGTGTAAAATATAGCTTATAGAATACATTTCTGAAAAAAAAAACTCGATTTATTTTGTTCCCATGTGATCACATCAGACCTAAGTGAATCCAAAAATTTTTTTATTAAAATTAGGTTTTACTTGTAGATTTTTTTATTTACTTATGTTATAACATATGAGATCATACAATAACCTCTAAAAAGTATACAAAAGAATTAAAAACAGTTTTTCTTAAATTCTAAATGTCTAAGTTTACTACATATTAGGTAATAAAATATGTAAACTATCTGAACATATGTTAAAAAAAGAAATAAAAACATTGGAAGTACAATATTAGGAACTTGAAATATCAATGAGCTAACTAAAAATCGATTTGGAAACAAATGGTGGGTCTCCTAAGTCTTCATCACTAGGAATAAAATCTCCGTCAGTCGGCTAGGAAATATTATCGTCACGAATAACTGAAAAAATAAGGAAGATAACTGTTTATTTTGATTGCAATAGTAATTCCTGTTGACAGTTTAAAAAAATTATAATCATAAAACAGGACAATTATACTCAAAATTACTGTAAAACAACAAAATAAATTATTAACTAATTAAAAGTTTTATAGTCATTGACTACCAATGTCTTCAACTGAGTACAAAAAAAATGAAAATAATGTTGTAAGTAACGACCAATGTTTTCACATGATCACATAAAAATTATCCGTGAATTTAAAAAATACAATATGAATTGTTTCGTTAAATTTAATTAAAATACGTTCCTGTACTGTTTTTACTATTTATTTTTCAATACCAAATGAAAATCAAGTGAGAGATTAATATGATAATTAACGATTTAACTTACCTCTGTTACGTTGACCAGCCATTTTAAAAACTTGAACTAAAGTATTTTAAAATTCTGTGATTGGATAACCCATTTACCTACCAAACCTAATAGTTCAATTCAGCCAGTCGCGTTACACAGTGATCATAGGCAGAAAAGCGCGGTATTTTTTAAGATATTTCGAATTTTCGATTTTGTCATCGGATGAGGACGGTGGTTGGTAATTTAGTTAAAACTTTTTGGTGCTTTGGGTTGTAATGGTGATGGTGTTTATGTACTTATATGAGGCCATTGGTCCTTAGGAGGATAAGACAAATACATCAAATCGCTTAAAAATCGACCTTACACCATACTAAATAAAGTCGATTTTTCCTTAAATACAACAATAAATCCTCCAATCGTTCAAAAATCAACCTTATCCCATACAAAATAAAGTCGCTATTTCCTTACATAAGACACTCCTCACATTGTGCAAAAATCGACTTTACCCCATACTAAATAAAGTCGATATTTCCTTACATAAGACAATTACCTCAAATCGTTCAAAAATAGACCTTATCCAATACTAAATAAAGTCGATATTTCCTTACATACAACAATAACCTCCAATCGTTCAAAAATCAACCTTATCCCATACAAAATAAAGTCGCTATTTCCTTACATAAGACATTGTGCAAAAATCGACTTTACCCCATACTAAATAAAGTCGATATTTCCTTACATAAGACAATTACCTCAAATCGTTCAAAAATAGACCTTATCCCATACAAAATAAAGTCGCTATTCCTTTACATTTAGTTTCTTCTAATCATTCAAATTTCTCGAACATTTCTAACACAAGACAAACAACAAATCGTTCAAAATTCGACCATAGTCCATACTAAATAAAGTCGATATTCCTTAACAAAGTTATAACCAATAAAGCAGAATGTTTCACATATATAATATATTATACTACTGTCTAAATATATTCGAATCTATCATTATTGAATATCAATCTTAGACATCATAGTAATAAAGTCGAATATTTCTTACACAATATCATTCACATTTCTCCAACATAATTTACATTAGATATTCACTCAAATCGTTCAAAAATCGATCTTACCATATACTAAATAAAGTCGATATTTCCTTACCTACAACAATAACCTCCAATCGTTCAAATATCGACCTTATCCCCATATTAAATAAAGTCGATATTTCCTTACATAAGACAATAACCTCAAATCTTTCAACATTCGACCTTACTCCATACCAATAAAGTCGATATTTCCTTACATAAGACACACCTCACATCGTTTAAAAATCGACCTTACAACATACTAAATAAAGTCGACATTCTCATACACTTTCCAGGTACTTCCGACCTTTAGAACTGTGGCTCCGAGTACAGAACCGCGACGAAAGACTCATCGGTTGGAATTCGAATCATCTAGATGTAGCTCTGTTCGCGCCGCAGAAAAGCGCGGGAATTTCAAATGGAATGTCAAATGTTTTCGTTTTAGTTTTTTTAATTTGTTTGTGGCTTGTTAAATAAAGAGGTTTATTGTTGGTTGTGTTTTATTTATTGCTAAATGAGATTTGGCACATAACAACCAACTTATTTATAAAGAGAATCGATCAGTATTTAATTTATAATTAAATTTAAATTTACATACTGTATTACCCCCCAAGGGGCCAAGGGAACATATAAAACTAAATAACTAAAACTATTAACTTTCCCTTTCCTATTAATTTAGCACAAAGAAACTAGATAATTGAAAATTCTCAATCGAATCGATAAAAAAAATCGTAAATGATATTTTATTCGTAATAGAATATGTATTATAAAACTGATGAGTTTGTTTGTTTGAACACGATTATCACAGGAACTACTGGTCCTATTTGAAAAATTATTTCGGTGTTAGATAGCCCATTTATCAAATAGGCTATATATACATCACGCTAAGACCAACAGGAGCGGAGCCACGTGGGTGAAACCGCGGAGCGCAGCTAGTGATTTATAAATCGATTAAAACTTCTTTAATTATAATTTCTGAGCTCACGTTCTAGTTTCTAATCTCAAAAGAATTTTCATCGAAAAAACATTTCATACAAAAACCAAATCCCTGTATAATAATATTCAATCTTTTTGTTGATTTCATATTGTTTTCAATAATTATTTTCAACTTTCATTAAAACTTAAATAGATTCTAAGTTTTCATTACAATCATAAAAAAACTAATCTTTTATTTGAATACCATTACAATAGTCTGCATAGATTATGCTAGTCTGCATAGATTAAGTACCTACTCGTTTAAAATGTAGAGCACAAAACTCTTATCAATAATGACACAGTAATAAAATTACTAAGCACTTTTACTTTTCAATATAAAAAATTAACGATAGGCCGTACTACTACAGCACTTTCATTTTTAATTTTTCTAAAAAACTAAATGCAGGCCGCGCAAATTGGTCTGAAGAGTTTTTTTTCATCTCTGTATTCAAAACTTTTTATTTAGCTTTGAAAATTATGCCGTCTGTATAAGAAAACAGTAAAAAGAGATGCTCAAGATAGGTACCTACTTACTTAGAATCGAATGCATAGGTAGTCATTACGCTATGCTAATTATAGAAACTAACTTTAGTAAGCTAGATTTGAGATGTTTAGATTTCAATCTATCTGTACCTACCTACAGGAAAATATAAAGCTGTTCTTGACGTGACAACGTCTTATAATTCGATAGAGCCGGCTGCACGACTCATGCGGCGTTACCTCGCTCTGAGGCGTTCCATGTTAAGGCTTGAAGTGCAAGCGAGAGCGCGGAACGAGCGACAAAGAAGCACAATCGGACGTTGTCACGTTCAACTATCGTCAGTAAACCGACTTTACAGACAACCAATTTTTTTGTTTATTTATTTAAACTAGGGGCCGATTTGAAAAATTATTTCATTATTAGATACCTATCCAATTTATCGAGAAAAGCTATATATGCTATGCAGGGTGTAATCGTTAAGTGTGCTCAGGCGATTATTCCGTAACTATTGCAGATATCAAAAAACTTTATACTGATATCGAAAGCCCTTGATCTAATGAGTAAAATGACAATAATAACTTTTAAAAAATAAAACGGGAAATATCCAAAAAAGTTACATTAAACACTCCCTTACCTATACAGGTATACAACTTTGACAGAAAAATTTATTTTCACTAACCTAACATTTACAGAAACTTTTAATTTTTTAGAAACCTAACCTAAACTAACCTATATTTTATGATATTCTATTATTTAATCTTGTGTAGACCCTAGTATTATAATACCTATTAACTATGGTAGTCGGTAGAACTAACTATGCGCCCAAAGTGTCTACAGATAAAGCGTCACGTAGGCATATTGTTCTGTAAGCTCATTCATTTGAAATAACGGCGTTAACGGTAGATGTTTTTGGTGGATTTGAGATTAACTTTCGCTTCAAATGAAGGAAAATTCATAGTTTTTATCGCCTGATTATGTTACAAGTAGAGAACATAGATAAAACAAGAAATAAATGCTTGTTGAACAAAAATTTCTACTATATTTACAAGCAAATCACATAATAGTATAAAACAAAGTAGCTTTTTCCATCCCTATGTATGCTTAAATCTTTAAAACTACGCAACGGATTTTGATGCGGTTTTTTTTTAATAAATAAAGTGATTATAAAGTGGTTTTAATATATAATTTATTAGGTTTTAGACGAAGCGGGCGAAGCCGGAAAGCTAGTATAAGTAAATTGTAACTTGCAATGAAGCGAAACAGCACTAGTTAAGTTATAAGATCATTTCTAGACTACATTACTTTTATTTTTTATTTTTCGACGTACTTACTTTCTCTGAAACATTAGATGTTTTTTGCCGCTTTTTTCGTGAGATATCAAATTTTATGCAGGTGTGAACATTGTATTTCATTTGGTGATTGATTTGTTTGAAAAAAAAACAGTTACTTATGGTTGAAAATAGAGTATTTTTTAAAGTAGGTAACTACTGAAATAATATAATTCTATGCGTTTTTACCTAACTTTATCTTAATTTTAATAAATAGGAAACCAAAATATAGAACATGTAGTCCTGTGAAATTCCGAATCGGTGGTAAGTAAATGTTAAAAATATGTACTTAATGACGTTTCAAAAGTGCTTCTAGAAGAAGTCTAATTGAATAAATAAATGTTTGAGTTTGAGTTTGAACAAAAATACGAAATTGTAAAAAAATGTGCAAAAAATAAAAATAGGCATTTTTACTGCTCTTATTAATTGTTTATTGCTCTGCTCTTATTTCATAATTTTGAAGTAACTAAAGAATTTTCCTTCTATCCTTCTAATATCATAGCAATATGCGAAAGTTTGTGAGTATGGATGGGTGGATGTTTGATACTCTTTCACGTAAATACTACTGAACTGATTACAATGAAATTTGATATGTAGCACGCCTACGGGCTACGACCTATATCTACCCACAATAAGACATAGGCTAATTTTTATCCCGGAAATCCCACAGGAACGGGAACTATACGGGTTTTATATAAAAAAAAGGTTTTTAGGTAGGTATAGTATATCCGGAGGCAGGGCGCGTAGAGCCTACTCGCTAGTCGCTAGACATACCTATTTTACGTTCAGGGCCAATTTTTCAATGCTTGGATAAAACGTCTTATCCGTCCAATAAAGTATTACACGATAATATTAAAATGTTACGTAAACTGTCAAATACGGGCAATTAGTTTACGTTTTTAAAATGGTAGTTTTATAAATTATTCGACGAATAAGCTTTAACCAGGGATTGAAGAATCAGCCCTTAAAGAATAGGTACAGTGGCAATGAAAACAATTTTTTTTTGTTTTTATTTTAAAATAATATTTAATTCTCACAGGCTTTTGCAGGTTTTGAGTTCAGTTAGTTTTCAGAATTAATCAATGAAAGAAGCTAGCTTTAAATCCGGCTTTTTTTTATAATTAGTAATTACATAATAACAATATCTATGTTAATAGAACCTAATAACAATGTCAATCTGACAGAATAAGATATCCTCTTATGTTAAAGCTATTTTATTCAAGGCCATTTTTCCTCCTTTCTAATTTCAATCAAACATTTTCAGTAGTTTTATACGTACGAATGTTCTTCAAAGAAACAGCGAAAAAAATATATTTCTAAATTCACACATGCTCTACGGGACCCTAAAACTTAACCACAATCGATGGTGGAAATTCAAAACTCGTCAAAAAGCGATTTTAGATTTCCGTCACCTCAATTTTGAATCTCATCAAGCTCTATAGAAAAAGTTCGTAAAACCTTTACTGAATACTTTCAAAGTCGATAATGAGCATCAACTTTCGGCCACCGGTCATTCTAATATTCAGTCTTTGAACCATTTTCAAAGTGACAGCACGATGGCGCGAAATTTGACATTGACGTTCTTTTTTTTAATTCGGCTCGCGTTGGCGCGCGCAGGAAGTGAAGTACAAGGAGGTTTTATATTGCCAAATAATATTGAAAATCGTGTTGGCGACTTGGTTGTATATGTTACTAAATACTTGGAGGGTTTTAATGATGAACGGTTTGGGAAGAGTGATTTTGGGAAATATATTAATTATGAGAAAATTAAACCTAAATTGGACATCGCTGAGTTAGAGGGTGAGTAATAAAATAAATTTATTATGATGAAATAAAATTAAATATAAAAAAATACGAACACGCCTGAAAAAAATACAAAGCAATGCTAATACATACTCTAAGAGTTGACAAAAGCAAATAGTTTAAAAAAAATCGTTAAACATTCAAATTTATTATAAAAAACTTAATATTAAAGAACATTATTTTTACAGTTGTTTTTATTTCGTCAATTTGTATGGTAATCGAAGCAAAACTGCTCCAAAAAGTTTTAACCATTGTTGTGGTCAACATGATGAATAAATTCACCATTTTAGGTGCAAACGAGTGCCGAATTGCGGTTATATAGCGCCTAATTTACCATCATTATAACCACCATAGTTTTTGACAAAGTTCAAAAAATATTAACGTAAAAATACTTGAAGGAATTACGCTTCAATAACCATTGTATCCTACTATAATAAACGCGAAAATTTATGAGGTATATTTGAACCTTATCTATGACTAGCCGCTCCGCGCGGTTTCACCCCCGTGGCTCCTCTCCTGTTAGTCGTAGCGTATATAGCCTATAGCCTTCCTCGATAAATGGGCTATCTAACACCGAAAGAATTTTTCAAATCGGACCAGTAGTTCCTGAGATTAGCGCGTTCAAACAAACATATTCTTCAGCTTTATAATATTAGTATAGTATTTAAGTAGATTTCCGCCCGCGACTTCGCGCGCTTTGCAAAGAAAAAGACGCATATATCCCGTTCCTTTGGGATTTCCGGGATAAAAAGTAGTCTTTGTCTTATTCTGGGTCTTCAGCTACCTACGTATCAAATTTCATTGTAATCGGTTCAGTATTTTTTACGTAAAATAGTAACAAACATCAGCTATCCATCCATCCATCCTCACAAACTTTAGCATTAATAATAATAATATTTGTAGGATTTACCGAACCTTACCAAATCATTATGTATTTCTATAGCTCATGTGTTATTCTGATGATATAAAATATAAATTATAATATGACTAGGATTTTGACGCGTAGTTATTTGCGATCAGTGTTCGATATAATATACAGGGTGTCCCCACTATTAGTATAATAAGCGCGAAGGGACTTTTGCATGCACTGATCACGTAAATAATACTTAAACAACAAAATTACGTCGTTGTGAACAGATTAAAGAATTTATTAATATTAATGTATGCAAAATTAAAATATAATACTTAAGTACGCATATTATAAAACATATTAAAGCACGCAGCTTCGCGTGCGGTTAATAAGACTACAAAGAACCTTGTTTATCTAAATAGAAAGTAACGAATTGATATAAAAAATCAATTGTAACATCCAAAAGAGACATATTGTATTTCTGTACGTAATTCAACCGTGAAGATGTGAAAAAATATCATAGTTTTTTGTAGCGATCGCTACGCGCCTTTCCATTATGATTTTAAAAAGAAAAAATAATTAAGTATAGTCTGGCCTTGGCTAATGCTTCTTATTGATAAATATATCGGAAGGTATATAAACTAGCTTTCTACCGCGTCTTCGCTTGTGTGATCGAAGGAAATTCCTCTGTTAGATTGCACTGCAGTAAAAATTGCTTATGACTAGCCTCATAACTATCTCCAACACAAAATAACATACTATAAATCTCTCCGTTGTGAATGAAAATTATACAAGACAAAAAAAAATATATGATAGCGTCCCTACATTACTGTAAATTGAATTTTAACATTGTGTTAAACATATGTCTTACCACAAAAACCTTTAGACAGGGTTTAACTTAAGCGCGGGTTCTCTTTAATCTGGTTTTGTCGTATTTCACATAGACAACTATTAAAGTGACAGATCCCTGGTTTAAAGTTAGACTGTGTTTATTGTTTTGTGGTAATACCATATTTTTCTAGATCCATACCATATTTTCCTGATATTTTTCTTAATTTAAACATATTTTTTCAACAGAATCTCGTGGCATGAAGAAAATGGCGATGGGGTTAATGCCGCTGGTCTTCCACGTGGGAGCTACTTCAACCTGGATGGCTCTGACCACCATACTGGCTGCGAAGGCTGTGTTCATTGGTATCATTCTATTGGTGTTTAAGATTGCTGTCAGTTCGGCTAAGGTTAGTAAAATTATTATAAACTAGCTTTCCGCCCGCGTTTTCAAAAAAACCCGCATAGTTACCGATCTATGTGCTAATCCAGGTTACCCTCTACATGTGTGCTAAATTTCATTGTAATCGGTTTAGTAGTATTTGCGCGAAAGCAGAAAGAGTAACAAACATAAATACCTTCACATACACATACATCCATCCTCACAAACTTTCTCATTTATAATATTAGTAGGATAGGATAGGATAGGACTATAGATCATCTATATCTAATAGATGTGTAAATTTGTATGCTTCAAATGTTCTAAGTTTTGCATGTTGCAAATGAATTGTAACTAGTTATCTCAGTTTATTATTCGTTCTTACGGAATGCTAAATTATGAAAATTATGCATATTATATAATACTAGCGGTCCGCCCCGGCTTCGCCCGTGGTACATATTTCGCAATAAAAGGTAGCCTATATTCTTTCTCAGGGTCTAAAGATTGTCTGTGCCAAATTTCATCAAAATCGGTCCAGTAGTTTATGCGTGAAAACCATACATACATACATACAAACCTTTCCTCTTTATAATATTAGTATAGATTAAATATTCCAAGCACTCTAAAGTTATATTCGTCTTACAGACGAACGGCAAGTTGCGAATGGCAGAGGCTACTTCAGCCGTCGCCACATGTGGCGTGGCGATGTTAGAACGCAACCGTTCGTTTGTTAAAACGCTTACCAGCATAATAAATCAAGGCAGTTAATCTATTTCTTGTCTATTTGTTCGTACAAACTAAGTAATTGTATAATATAACGTTAAAATTAATATATATTCTTGTATGTTTTCTCCTACTTAGGTAGCGTCTTTCTTCACAGCACTGAAAGGTCAATCAAAACATCATCACGATTGGTCGTGGTCTCCGCATGCTGAGCATCATGGTAAGTTGTTTTTCTATTTTCATAGAAAAATATATAATATTATCATCATCCATCTGGTTTCCATAACACAAGCGAAAAGATTTGTGTGTGAAAATTGTCCTGAAGTACCTACCTATTTAATTATTTATAACTAGATTTCCGCCCGCGGCTTCGCCCGCATTTTCAAAGGAAAACCCGCATAGTTCCCGTTCCCGTGGGATTTCCGGGATAAAACCTATCCTATGTGTTAATCCAAGTTACCCTCTATATGTGTGCTAAATTTCATTGTAATCGATTCAGTAGTTTTTACGTGAAAGAGTAACAAACATCCATACATCCATACAAACTTTCGCCTTTATAATAGTATTAAGATAGTATTAAGATTATTCTAGCTAGTAGTTAGGCCCTACAAATATATTATTTTATATTCATTTTGTCAATTAAAATTAGGAATGAAATTTTAGCTTGAAAAATAGCTACAATTGATTGTGTTTTAAATCCGTTAAAAGTTAAATTATTCAATTTGAAATATTGTGTTATTATGTATAACTATATCACGGGTAATATAATACTATAAGTACTATATAAAACAAATTTTGAAGTACTTAACACATATTAACTGTCTCTTCAATAACCATATTCAGTACATACAAATATTCTTTAAAAACTACGACTGCATTTATTTCAAATTTTTAAATTAAATAAATATTAATATTCAGTAATCTGAATTGTTACAGGTTACCGAAGAAGTCTCTCGAATAAGGGTAAGAATAAATCTCGTTACTTTAATATTTTTATCGATCGACACAAAGTTTACTAGTAAGTAAAAAGCAGTGACATATTGAAAAATCTTGATAAAACGTTTCGTTTTAGTATAGTAAGAGTATTCAAAGAACATTTTAATGGATTTAAAACACGATCAGTTTATTTTTAAGTTACCTTTGTTGGTAGGTCACTATTCACTAAGTACTTTAAAAAAATCGAAAAAAATATATTTCACATAATTTAATTGTAAGTATTAATGAATCGTATTTTTAGATATAAAATGAACTTTTTGCTTTATTAAAAACTAGCGTTCCGACTTCCGCCCCGGATTCGCCCGTGGTACATATTTACGTTTTCTCTATACATATAAGAATTAAGAACCATCCTCGTATTTCAAGGAATATAATTAGTAAAGAATTATCGAAATCGGTCCACCCGTTCACGCGTGATGCCGTGACCAAGGAAAACGTCATTTTTATATGTAGGTATAGACTATAATTATTATTTTGTTTCAGGCCCAGCACCTTCTTACGAACTTTCCTACTCCTGGAGTCCAGAGAGTTCTTACAAAACCTTGGAATATAATATAGAACACGAGCACAGTGATGCCAATATTGAAAAATCTTTCAAAACGCGATGATTTATACGTTAAATTATTTTAGTTTTAAGCTGTTTATTTTTATTATAAGACTTACAACTACATTTATATAATACTAGCTGTGCCCTGCGGTTTTACCCGCATTGCTCCGCTCCTGTTGGTCTTAGCGTGGTTATAATAAATAGCCTTCCTCGATAAATGGGCTATCTAACACCGAAAGAATTTTTCAAATCGGACCAGTAGTTCGTGAGATTAGCGCGTTCAAACAAACAAATTCTTCAGCTTTATAATATTAGTATAGATAATGTAACAATTAATTTTAAGTTAGGAATTTATTTGAGTATAAGAATTAACAATTACTTTAATAGGCCCTCAAAATATATACTCAGCATATTGTTTCTTTATTTATTTTATCATAATAACAATATTTTAAATATATATGGCCAGTTATTTTAATAAGAACTCAGGTTCAAGTACCTTACCTATACCTTTCTTTTACAATTATCAAAAGAAAGATAATAAGCCTACCTTATTATCTTTCTTTTGATAATTGTAAAAGAATGATTTATTTTATAGAAAATGTTATCTTTTCTTGTTTATGTTTTGTATAACTTTATAATATTACGAGTCAATAGTCTTATTTTTAATAATAAAAGGTAAATAAAAATGCATTAATAAATTTTGTATAATTTTATTAATAAATATTTTTACATAATATGGACGGATTTCATTTAGCCTTATAGTCATTTGTTTTTAAATAAAATAAACATTAAGCAGCGTGTGTCACACACGTGTCAGAAGTGAAACTTCTTTGGCAAGTTTCAAAGATACCAAAATTGTCGCTAACTCCATGACGCGACGGTATTGCCATGACGCGACCTTGAAATTTAACTCTCAAAGCAGGTTCACTACAAAAAACATTTTCTTAAATTAATGGATACATAATAATTAATAACAGAGTATTTTGTTTGATTTAATATTCAGAACATAAAAAACATGACAAATAAATAAAATAATGAATACAATTTTAAATTATAAATTCTTAAACTATAATACATGTGTTTTATAGATACATACATAAATAAAAAAAGACGTGTGGAACTCGGGGACTGCCGCAAAAGCTTTTACATGCGATGCCTTCAAGCCACACCTCCGTGTCTGTCGGAGTGGGGAGCGTGAGGTTTTTCGTTACGGAATTTCTGGATTCGGTCCCCGCGTTCAAGGTCCGCGATAGAAGCTATGCAATAGCTTAAAAAATACGTGTGGCACTCGAGGACTGCCGCGGTAAAGCTATTGCATAGCATCGCATTGCTGTGCCGGTTGGAGTGGGTGTTAGGATTTTTTCGTTACGGAATTTTTACATTCGGTCGCCGCGCTCAGTCCGAGATATAAGCTATGCAATAATATAAAATCAGATCAATTATTTTAAAGCATTTTAAAAATTGGCACTTTGTTATACAAAAAAATATCATTTCGACAATAATATATACAATTCGTAGTAGTACAAATATTCATAATAATAATCAGAACATACAATTAAAGCCAAAATTAACAATCTTACTTTATCACAATAATATGTATCTCACTCAGGTAATTCTATTTTTCTTTTTTACATTGTGCATGAGGTTCTGTATATTTATTAATTTTATCACATAGAACATTATAATAATTACAAAGATATGGTTATTTCAAAATTTCTAGAATGTCCAACTACCCGCATTTTTTGTAGTTTTTCGTACAAATAAAAAAATGGTAACATATTACTTTTCATCACTATATTGTATAAAATTGATAATAATATTTACAAAAAGTGGTTTAAAAATATTTATTATAAAAATATGAGTATCACATATAGGACGTAATGTATTTAAAAATATAAAAAATGGTATGTCCACATAGTTCCGTCAATATTAAAAAAACGTACCTACCCTCAATTTTATTATATTTTCGTCAACACTATCAATTACTCAAAAATGACACAGCTTTTTTGTGTGTTGCTGTCTAAGCTTGTAAAGGACAAGTTAATAGTAAAAGGAACAAATTTAACATCACATATTATTTATTCCTTTTTTCAATATTCTTTGTTTTATATAGGAAAAAGTTGTTTAGGCGGATTGGTTTATCAATAAAAATACAAAAACTGAGTATAAAAATAAGAAAATAAGTTATACATTACAATAATTATTGTATTGTCACCGATCCTTGATAAGTGTACAAAGTTTGAATTAAATCTGTCCGTTTAAAGTCAAAATCAAATCTAAAGGAGTCGGTTACAAACATACAGGTGAAGCTAATATAAGCGTGTTATAGAGACTAATCTCTATATAAAAAATGTGTGCGTGTACTAGTGTACACACGTAAGAAGTGAAACTTCTTTATGACCTTATTTTTCAAAAAATAATTTACTATATGCAACTTTACAGAAATACGTCGAATCACGCGTGGTAGGGATGAGAAAAAGATGGCGCGTAACGGAAAAATGTCACGCGTAACGAAAAAATGTTGTACTAAATTTTTTTCCAACCCCGATAAAGACGTTTCACTTCAAATAAATCACTTCTATCATCAATTATCTTTTTCACCATTGTATTTTCATCTCAACTCGTCTCGCCTTTGGCAAACAAGAACCACTAACCAAAAGAAAACACTTCATATATCTAAATCCGCGAATCTCCTAAAACATACACCGAGGAATATACACAACGTAATCAATATCGAATCACTGACTAAACCTAACACACTATTTGAAAACCATCCATATTTAACTTTTTTCTTCGACAATCTCCGTTTATCGACATTTAATTTTTTCGGCCACGACTCGTAATTAGAAATTACGTTTTTACACTGACTGTCAAAATATTTCCGCGCGAACCCGTTTGACGTTTTCGCTTGAACACAAATGTCAAGTTGGACGCCATTTTGCAATGCCGTTCGGATACTCGCATCGACTTGTATTGTTAGTGATCGTAAATTGTATGAAACGTCTTTGCTATAATAAAGTGTGTTATTTTTGTCGCGTATGTATATGTAGAAATCGGCTAGATCTTCGATGGTAAGTATGTACCAGTGAACGTAGATTGCTGGCTGGGAGCTGAAAAGAAAATTAAAATTAAGTTAGAATGGAGTTGCCTGTTTGTATGAATAGGCTTCTTTTCCGATATATAAGTGTAAACTGAGGGAATATAATTTGTAATAAATAAACTCAAGTTACCGAACCAATTTTGAAAGTGTTTAACCAGTAGAAAATTATTCATATCTAATAGAGAAAAAAAGAATTTTCGTTACTTTTGAAAAAATATTCTAATATTATTAAGTCTATCTTACGCTAATACATTTTTCAGCTGTTTGAAGTTAAAAAAAATAACATTCTAAATCTATTTAAGTCTAGTTTAGTATTAAAATACAAAAAAAACTCACAACTGTATATCCCTAAACGCCAAATCCGGTTCCGCTGTGAACATGTACTCAGTATTGCCATATTCCTTTATTTTATCCTCCAACCCAATGTTGCTAGCACACAATAATCTTTCTTCATCAATATTAATAAACGACGTATTGAACAAAGTGGGAGGTTCGGAACAAATCAATTTATTATATTTTATATCCATTTGCTGTTTTTTGGCCAATTTGTTGATGTAGTGTTTTAAAGGGCGTGTGAAACAATCGCATGTTAGTTTGTTGTCTGAAAAAAAATGATAAAAAATATGAAAGAAGTACAAGTAATATTTATTTATTTATTTATTTATTTTGAAAACTACACAGCTTACAGTTTGACTTACTCTACTTATATCTATGATACAATACGCCAATTACGAGTTTTACAATTATCATCAATTATATGTATATTTAAAACAGTAACTTATTAAAGAGTGGTGAGTTGTGTGTGTGGGTGAGTGCGTGCGTTTGGGTATGTTTGTGTATATATGTGTGTGTGTGTGTGCATGATTAAAATGTGTTAGGTACGTTAGATAATATTTTAATTACATTGGTTTTAAAACGATTGCGAGGGCTGTTAAATATGTCAAGAGTAGAAAATTCTTGATTGTATATCGAAGGTAGGCGATTAAAGAGTGAGTTCTTCATATATTGATTTTTTGTACGTGGTATAAAGAATAAAGGAGTATTACGTGTTCGAGTTAGAGGGGTGTTAAAATATATATTTTCTGTTAATTGGGGGCAGTCTAGTTTGTTGTTTAGGAGATCATAAAGAAACATAATATCTGAAAGAGTACGTCTGTCTTCGAGAGTATTCATTTTAAAGAAAATGCAGGATTCTTTGTAGTCCTTAAAGTTATGTTTTGCTTTAAAACTAAGATGCTTCATAAATATCTTTTGTATTTTTTCAATTTTGTCTATATATTTTTTTAAAAATGGTCGCCATATTATACTTCCATATTCTAATATGCTTCTGACGTAACTATGATAAAGCATTTTTAAACACTGAGGGTTTTTAAAAGGTTGACTTGTTCTTAGGATGAAACCAAGGGATTTGTATGCTTTACTGGACATGTACTCAATATGGGCGTCGAAGAAACATTTATCGTCCAGAAGGATGCCGAGATCCTTTACTGAAGTTGTTCTATTAATTAACTGATTATTGATACTATATTCGAATAAAATAATGTTACGTTTACGAGAAAAGCTTATGGTTTGGCATTTTTGAATGTTTACACCGATGTTATTAATTTTAAAATATTCTCCGAGATTATCTAGATCAGATTGGAGTAGATTACAATCGGCGGTACAAGTTACTTTACGGAAAATTTTGTTATCATCGGCATACAGTAAGCAATTTGAGTTCTTAATACAATGTGTTATATCGAAAAGGAAAATGTTAAACAGTAAAGGTGATATATGGGATCCTTGTGGAACTCCGGAGGTGACGTTTATGAAGTTAGATTTATGTCTTCCTATGACTACTGCCTGACGACGGTTTCTAATATAAGATATTACCCATCTATGAAGATTACCCTTAATACCTACAGCATTTAGTTTCCCGGCGAGAACATTATGGTCTACTCTATCGAAAGCCTTTTCGAGATCGGTATAAATAACGTCAATCTGAGCGCCGTCACTTATGTTAGTTAGTAAATAGTTAGTCAATTCTGAAAGGTTTGTGTTAACACTCCGAGACTTAAAAAATCCATGCTGAGATGAAGGAAGACATTGCTTACAATAGCTATACATAAAATCATTAACTATACTGTCCATAACTTTACCGAAAATATTTAAAATTGATATACCCCTGTAGTTATAGTAATTTCATTTTTTGAACCTTTTTTAAAAATGGGGATTACACGTGCATCTTTCCATTGTTTGGGGTAGATACCTTCATCCAAAGATCGTTGAAAAATCAATTTTAAGGGAACAGCAAGCCCGTTTACGCATTTTTTAACAAATATAGCAGGAATCCCGTCTAAGCCTGCGCCCTTTTTACTATCTAGTTTTTTAACCGCATTTGTTATCAGTTTATCTGAAATTTTAATTGAATTAATTACGTTAGAATGGGGCTCCTCTGCGTATGGTTTGGGATCGTAGGAAGAAGATTGTATGAATACGCTTTGGAAAAAGCTATTAAAAGCGTTACATATATCTGCACCACAAGAATAAGTCACTCCATTATATACCATACGACATGGCAAGCTGTTGTTTTTGCGTTTGTTATTTACAAAACTCCAAAACTCTTTAGGATTATGAATTATTTCTTTTTCGCACCTATTAATATAATTTTTAAAACATTCTTCTTGTAAAACTTTAATCCTATTTCTTAGTAAAGCAAATGCTGCGTAATCATTCGGGTTTTTAAATTTTTTCCAATTTTTATGAAGTTTAGACTTTTCTTTAATGATATTAATTAATGATGGGGTGTGCCATTGAGGGTACTTAAAACGTCCTGAAACCCGCGCAGAGGGTACGTATTTTTCTATGATTGAATTAAGCTCTTTGTAAAAACCATTAACTGCATCATCAACGGTCCCGTTAGTAAGAATTCGGTGCCATTCAATCTTCCCGAGTGCCGAGTTAATTGACATATAATCAGCTTTAAAAAATTTTTTTATGATCCGTGGATTATTACGCAGGGGTTTTATTTTATAGTTTTTGATGATTATAAGTAATGGGGGATGAAATTTATCGATATTCACTAAAGCTGGGTCGCATTGTTCGCAAATTAATGAAAGATTTGAAAAAACAAGGTCAAGAATATTCCCGCAACAATTACAACGGGTCACCATGAAATTTGACTTTGATTGCAAAGCATTAAATTTCGTAGTTTAGGTCGTAATTAGACGGAAAAAAAATATATGGCATGAAAAACTTTGCTTTTGTGCTTAGAAGACTGATTGAAGGAAATTTTTAAAAATCTCGGATTTTAATTTTTTATTGAAAATAAAACTATTGAAATAAAAATGTTTATTATTTTTATTAAGTTTTACTATCAAATTAGCTTACAGAGAAGTGGAAAATAACTTAAAAGTGCACACTTTTTCTTTTTCTTTTATGTTCATAGCTACTTTCTCTCTATAAACCCCAAATATAGTCGCCCATCATGTTTTCATTGTATTGGCCTTGATAGCGTTGTACAAAATTCATGATGTCCTGATGGAAACGTTCTCTTTGCTCTTCGGAATAGGCTCCCATATTGTTTTTAAATTTATCCAAATGAGCATGCAGCATATGTACTTTTAATGACATCCTGCAGCCCATGGCCTTAAAATTTGTAATTGGAATTTGCCTTTCCTTCCAAACACCTTTTACAATATCTACAAGCAACATGTGGAGCCCATGGTTTATCTTGATTCCGTGCAGGACAGTCAAAATATGCTTCATAGGCTTCACAGAGAACGTGAGATGTCTTTAGTTCATATTTCACGTCTCGAACTTTAATAAATTGACCACATATAAAACAAAATGCATCAGCATCGTATTTGCACTTTCGTGACGACATTTTAAGTTATTCTGGGCTTGTAAATAATACCTGATGGTTGTTTATCACTCGGGTGCCATCTAGCGGCACAGTGTAAACGTTAATATCCCACTCTCACCGCGCGGTCTTTTTAAAAAATTAAAATTTATGAAAAAATTGAAAAATTAGTATTATTATTATAACTATCACAAAAGCAAACTTTATACCGAAAAAAGGTATTTTCTTTTCGTTTTTGTGCATAACTAACTGGAAAATAATAGTATAAACTTTAGGACAAAGAACGAAAATTTTTTTGTCGAGTCGTGAATTATTAGTGAAGTTATACTGTGAGAGTCCGGATAAATACATAGAATTCATAAAATCGTCGGCGGTTCGCATTAAGAGTGTATTAGAACTATTTTTATTCAAATGTCCGTCAGGCGTCCACGCGAGAAAAGGTAAATTAAAATCTCCGATTAATAAAAATGAGTCATTCGGTCTACTCGAATGGAAGTTAACGAAGGATTCGTTGAAGTCGACCAATATACTGGCCGCAATATAAAAATATATAATTAAGAGGCCATATCGATTTTCATTCTAACAAAAACAGCTAAACACTTTTCGATGCGATTTTGCACACAGATACTTAACTTACTAAACCAAGCATTTATTTATTCCAATACACTTCGTTTAGAAGCGCTTTTGAACCGTCAAAATATAGAAAAATAACAATTTATCATACTACATTTAACTACATTAAGGGCTGATTTTTCAATCCTTGGTTAAAACTTATTCGTCGAATAATGTATAAAACTACTATTTTAAAAACGTATTCTAATTGCACTTATTTGACAGTTTACGTGACATTTTAATATTATCGTGTAATACTTTATTGGACGGATAAGTTTTATCCAAGCATTGAAAAATCGGCCCTTAATAAATAAATAAATACCTTCAAAATAAACTTCCAATCCTTGATCCATGATTTTCTTCACCAATTGCGGGTAGAAACTATTCAACACATTATGCCTTACGTCTAATACTTTTAAATATTTCGATTTCTCTATATTCTCAATTGGCAACACTTCCAAAGAGTTATTTTTCAGGTATAAATGTGTTATGTTCTCTGGTAAGTTGAATTTTGTGTCCGCTAGAAAAATAATAGTATAAAATTAAAATTATATGGTACTAGTGGTCCGCCCCGGCTTCGCCCGAGGTACCTACATGTTTAAACTATCCTATCTCTCAAGTTGGATCGAACTGCACATGGTGTGCGTTATTATAATCGGTTAAGTGGTTTAGGAGTCCATTGAGGACAAACATTGTGACACGAGATTTTTGATTTCGTTGCTTATTTTGATAATGAGAAGATGGATTCATTTAAATTAATAACTAGATTTCCGCTCGCCGCTTCGGCTGCGTTTTCAAAGGAAAACCCGCATAGTTCCCGTTCCCGTGGGATTTCCGGGATGAAACCTATCCTATGTGTTAATCCAAGTTACTCTCTATATGTGTGCTAAATTTCATTCGGTTCAGTAGTATTTGTGGGAAAGAGTAACAAACATACACACATCCTCACAAACTTTCGCATTTATAATATTAGTAGGATAGGATGGATGATCAAAAAAGTGTAAATTTCAATTAAAATAGTTACTAAACATACATAAAAAATATTTAAATGTAGTCAATTTCTTGGAATCGATTAATTCAGAAAAAACCTATACTGATATTGTAAAGATGAAGAGTTTGTTTGTTTGAACGCGCCAATCTCAGGAAACAGGTCCGATTTGAAAAATTCTTTCGGTGTTAAATATAATAGCCCATTTATCGAGGAAGGCTATAGGCTATATATCATCGCGCTAAGACCAACAGGAGCGGAGCAATGCGGGTAAAACCGCGGGGCACAGCTAGTCTTTTAACTATTTAAGTAAAGTATAATTATTACACTTACCATTTCTAGACACCAAGTCTTTTATTTGATTGTTCGATAGATCCAATACTTCTAACGATGTCAGGTTACCTAGAACATCTGGAATAAAATAACACATAATATTAAATTTTAATGAAAAAGAACAACAGACATTACATCTATACTTGTACTTTTAGACAGTGCGCGCACGAGCAACTTTGTCTCCGCAACTTTTTTGTCTCCGCAACTATTTTGTCTCTCCACCCATGGGCTAGTATGAAAGTGCGCGCACGTAGCGACGCAACTCCCCATACAATTGATGGGAGAGACAAAATAGTTGCGGAGACAAAAAAGTTGCGGAGACAAAGTTGCTCGTGCGCGCTCGCTCTTAGTCGAGCCAATTTAATAGGCAACATTTGACTATCAATTTTATCTTCGAAGAGAGGTAACCTGCTTAGAAACATCGATTAAAGTGAATTAATCGATACAGACTTGAAACATTTGTCAATCGAACTTCAAACACATGTCAATTTTAAAATTATATTTAAAGTATAAACTGTAAATTTTCGAAACAAAGCATGTATAAGAAAACATCAATTTTCAAACAAATATTCACATCATTTATTATTTATATAGAAATATCAATTTAACTTTAATAAAAAGTGATTGAACATATTATTTTTTAAATCTTCGAACCGAGTGTCTGAATAATGCAAAAATCGAATCAAATATGTATATCTGAAAATGTGAAATCAACTAAATTTAATAAAGTAAATTTTCGTGTCCCTAGTAGGTATCCCCGAAAGCAAATTGATCCACTTGTTCCACCAGTCCGTAGGTGTAAGTTCGGAGCCAACTCTCCTATTCCAAGACTGTGCAAGATGGTAAATAAATATGGTGATATCATTGATATTAATAATACCTCTCTCCGAACTGTTCGTAAATTGTTTGTATGTAAGCTTAATGGATAGCATGTAGTCATAGTTATTAAAAATTATATAATGTTCTTAGCCTTATGTTCTAACACCAAAATAGCAATTTATTATAGTTATGTGTTAGTATTGAGACGCAACTATTTATTGTTTTTATTATATACATTTTCCTTTGTTCCCTTTATAATGTAATCATAGACGTATAAAAAAAGACGGACGCCGTATTACGAACAAACAACGTGAAGCCACCATAGTAAGCTAGCGATCGTGTAAAGACAATAAACACGCACACACTCTCACCATAGTAAGCTAGTCGGCCGCCATTACGTCGTGAACTACCGACTGATTAACTGCGTCACTGTTTCAAAAAAAATATTTAAAATGCCGTCTTGCGTGGTTAAATGGTGTCGCAACAGTACAATTTTAAATAACAAAACACAAGGGATTACATTCCACAGGGAAGCAAGTTATTTCTTTTATGTTTTAATGACAAAATTATTACGGCAAAATTTATAGAAAAAAATACAGCCGCCATTGACATCAACACAGCTGTTGCCATGGCAACATGGCACACACACAAGGATGTTTCGCCGCCATTACTAGGCTTCACTCAATAAAAAAAAAAAAAAAATAAAAAAAACACTTTATTGTACAATGCACAGATAAACAATACAATAATATACAAAAAGAATCTTCACCGTACAAATTGGCGGCCTTATCGCTTTGAAGCGATTTCTTCCAGGCAACCTTGGGATATAGGAAAATGAAAAGATTGAAAAAGGTAGATAGTGCATATACAAGGAGTGAATACAAATAAATATAATAGATATGAGTAAGTTATAAAATTACATATAACGAAAGAAAGAAAAACGTGCAGAAGAGGATATTATATAAAAATTTCAGGTAGAGAAATAGGTAAAACAGAACAGATGCAGAATGATTATGAGGACAGATAATATTTTTTAATTGCAGCTTTAAAACTATTCAAAGTTTGCGCTTGCTTTATTGCGGTTGGTAGGGAGTTCCACAATCTTACGGCTTGCACGGTAAAAGATGAATCATAAAATTTGGAGATGTGAGCAGGCATACAAAGCGTAAGATTGTTAGAGGAGCGCAAATTACATTCATGAGACGAGCCCATAAATATAAATCTCTTTTTTAAGTAGGAAGGAGTTCTGGGATCGAAAAGGATTGAGTACAGGAGGGACAGGAGATGCGTATTCCGGCGAAGGCGGATAGGAAGCCATCTGAGTTGTGAGCGGAGCTCAATGTTTAGGCGATATACCGTCCGTCTTTTTTTATACGTCCATGAATGTAATGTTGTTTTTTCTCTTCTCGCTGTTGAGTTTACAATTAAAAATTGTCAGTTTGTGTAATTTATATTTGCATGTTGTGAATACCTATAATTGTTTGTTACATTCAGAAGAATACAATAAGTCTGTAATTAATAATTAATGAAACAATGTAAACAAACGTTGGTATTTCTAATAAATAAATAAATAAATTAAAATATCCTTAATTTTCTTAATTCACAATAACATTTTTACTCCAAAACCAAAAATCTAACACAAAATAAAAACCATCACTCACTGCTCCTAATGTCATTTATGTAATTTGCCGCCAAATTTAACTTTTTAACTTTTTTCGCGCCAAACGTCAAATCGAACGTCACAACGGGTATCTCGTTGTGACTCAGGTCGATCTCCATCAGTCTGTACGGTATCCACGGACTGGCGGGGAACATTTTTTTCGTTAGGAATCCTATGCGGTTGTGACTTAGGTTCACCTGTAAATAGAATTAATATTATTTAGCATTGAGACACAAATATTAATTTTATTGTGATTATTTTGAATTTTTTATCATGAATTAAATTCTATTTTAACATTCAATAGCAGAAAATACGATAAGGCGTACATAATTCAAATATATTTCCATAGAAAAAATAGAAATATGAAATAACAAACACATTTTAGAAAATATTGAACTTATAGTACACACGTATTAGAACACTTAGCATTTCAATTTATTAATAGGTAAGTCAAAACTGTACCTACATTTATTATCTATACTAATATTATAAAGCTGAAGAGTTTGTTTGTTTGAACGCGCTAATCTCAGGAACTACTTGTCCGATTTGAAAAAATATTTCGGTGTTAGATAGTCCATTTATCGAGGAAGGCTATAGGCTATATATCATCATGCTAAGACCAACAAGAGCTGAGCAATACGGGTGAAACCGCGGGGCACAGCTAGTAATAATATAAACTTACCATTTCAAGTGAAAGACAATCATCCAACAGCCCATTAGTTTTATTGTCGATCTTTTCCAAATAGTTATGAGAAAGATCCAGACGTCTGTAACAAAATAATAATACATTACATATAATCTAAATCAATAATCAAACTTAACTCATACTCAACTCGTACTCAACTCGTGCTCAACTCGTACTCAACTCGTACTCAACTCGTACTCAACTCGTACTCAATTCGTACTCAACTCGTACTCAACTCGTACTCAACTCGTGCTCAACTCGTGCTCAACTCAAACTCAATTTTTCAAATTTGTATTTTTTATCGTATTTTTCCCCTTTTTTATTTTTTTATTGAACTCACCTCAAAGCGACCAATCCTTTAAACGCTTCATTCGGTATCCTCTTTAACTCATTACCACTTAGCGACAAGTCGAGCAACTGTTGCATGCCCTCGAACGAGCGTCGCTCGATGTTGGCCAACTTGTTGTGCGATAGATCGAGCGTGAATGTTGTTGGTAAGTTTCCGAACGCGGATTTAGTGAGGGATGTTAGTTCGTTGTTCTGTAAAAAATAAGTATAAATAAATAAATATTAAAGGACATTATAAAACTCAAAGGTGACTGATATAGTGATCTATCAACGCACAGCCCAAACCACTCGACGTATCAGGCTGAAATTTGGCATGCAGGTAGATGTCATAACGTAGGCGTCCCCTAAGAAAGGATTTTAGAAAATTCATTCCCTAAAGGGGTAAAATAGGGGATGGAAGTTTGTATGAAACTTTTTATTCCTTGAATGTATTTGCATGAAATTTAGCACACATATAGAGGGTAACTTGGATAAACACATAGGATAGGTTTTATCCCGGAAATCCCACGGGAACGGGAACTAGGCGGGTTTTTCTTTGAGAACGCGGGCGAAGCCGCGGGCGGAAAGCTAGTATTTTATAAATACATATATAGATAACACCCAGACCCAAGAACATATAATTGAGTTCATCACACAAATATTTGCCCTGACCGGGGATCGAACCCGGGACCGTCGGCTCAGTAGGCAGTTACTATACCACTGCGCCAACCGCGTCGTCAATATTAGATCATTGTTCATACTCGAAAATATTATTTGATTGTATGGTAGGGGGAACAAAATTAATTACAGTAGCAATAAAGAATGGTTTAAATACTTAGGCCATTGATCGGATCAAATTAAAGGGAAAATGTTTTTTAACGTGATAACGTTTTTAAAATCGTTTTAGTCGGGTGACGTGTTCAGGAACTTGTGTCACACCAAAACCTCACGAGCGCGATCGCAGGTATAACGAGAGAGAGACGGACCGATCTCCCGTCTCATCTCGAGCGCTGCCACCAATAAGACGTTATCACGTAAACATCTCGATCGTAAACCTACTTTACAAACAACCAATTTTTTTATAATTTTTATAGTACGTATTTAAAAGGCTCATGATAGATTTAGGATCTTTTTTGCTTCTGTTTTAGCTTGTCACTCATCTTCAATAGAAAATAATTTTCCAAATTCGTCAATTAATTCGTAAAACATTAAATTGTTTAAACCTGTCAAATGTCAATTATTATCCTTATAAATAAGAAATCACCATAATTATTTTTAAGCTATTGCATAGCTTCTATCGCAGGCCTTGAGCGCGGGGACCGAATCCAGAAATTCCGTAACGAAAAAACCTCACGCTCCCCACTCCGACGGGCACGGAGGTGTGGCTTGAAGGCATAGCATGCAATAGCTTTACCGCGGCAGTCCCCGAGTGCCACACGTCTTTTTCGTTTTAATAGTTTTATTTGCACATATTTCGCAAAACCCATCAAATCTTACCTGTAAATACAGATACTGCAAGCTAGTCAACGTATTCAACGCCTCCCAGGGTGATCTCGTTAACATGTTGGCCGATAAATCCAACACTTGTAGCGTTAATAACCCACTAAAGGACGAATCGGTCAACTGATCGGCCAACATGTTGTGCGACAAGTTGAGACGGAGTAGCGCGTTCATGGATGGCCACGTGTTCGCGCGTAATTCGGTCAGATTGTTGTATGCTATGTTTAGTTCGCTGAAAATGAATAAAAAAAATATTTTTTAGATTAGATAAATATTAATAAAGACTTTTAAATATAGAGATAATATTATATTATCACGTGAAGTATAACGATGGGTGTAGAGGAATGATTTTTGAAGTGAAACTTCTTAGGCGCGTTGAGAGTAAAACTTCAAGGTCGTCATGGCAATACCGTCACGTCATGGAGTAAGGCGACGATTTTGCTATATTTGAATCTTGCGAAAGAAGTTTCACTTCTGACACGTGTGTTCGGCTCACACGCTCTTTTTTAAATCCAGTAATTTTTGGGTAAAAACATTATAGACATACCAACATACAATTCAGATATTTCGATAAACATTTTAAAACTCACCCCAAACTAATAGGTATTTGAAAGATCTTCTCCAAGCTATTAAAGCTTATATCCAATAATCGACAACTGGCCAACTTCGCCAAACTGCCGCGCGACACATCGGCCAACTTGTTGTGCGACAAGTCGAGTTCCAGCACTGTTGGTATCGTGCCGAAAGTTGATGTTTTTATTTGTTCTAGCGAATTGTGGCTTAGGTTTAGGTATCTGTAAGATAATAATTAAAATAATGTACTTTTCATTAGTAAGTTTTTTGAAAATTTATGAAGAATCAAGTCGTGAAAGCGTGGTGGAATGACTGACAATGTATTTTACAAAACAAGCGCATCTTCAATAATATAACTTATTATTATTTAATGTTTTATTCACTCGACTAGTAGTAATATATTAGTATAAATTATTTAGTAATATTTATTTGAAAATGCTGTATTATTTATAAAGTAACAATCAATGATCTAAAACTCATAAACAAATAATTAACTGCAACTAATCGGCCAACTTGTTGTGCGACAAGTCGAGTTTGACACAAATTAACTTATTTTACCAACTAACTAATACACTCACTAACCAACTCACTCACTCACCCACTCACTCACTAACCCACTCACTCACTAACCCACTCACCTCAAAGAAAACAGATTCTGGAACACAGCGTTAGATATCTCCACCAACTTATTATAAGAAACATCGACTGTATGCAATTCGTATAACTTCGGGAACGCATTCTTTGGTATAATAGTTATTTGATTGTGCGACGCGTTTAATACACGTATACCTGTCATGTTTTGGATTGGTATCTGGAATAATAAATAAATAAACAAATATTTCAATTTTCCCCTTTACAATTTTCAAATATTTCAATTTTCAAATGGACAATTTTCACACACGGCACGATCTGATCCCATATTAAGCTTTCGCTTGTGTTATGGAAACCAGATGGCTGATAAACATACATACATAATTTTTAAATAAATACTAATATAGATAATTAACACCCAGACACAGAGCAAACATCTATGTTCGTCACACAAATATTTGCCCCGGGTGGGAGTCGAACCCACGACCTCTGTATGTAATAAAACACGCTTTAATAAGATAAACTCATGAAAATTTTGTTTCAATCATATTTTAAGTAGTTCAAAAGATTAATTAATATGGTAAATAAAAAAGGGCGTATGTGCCGAGCACACGTGTCAGAAGTGAAACTTCTTTGGCAAGATGTGATACCATGTCGCCTTACTCCATGACGTGACGGTACCTTGAAATTTTACTCTCAAAGAAGTTTTACATAAACTTTGTACTTACATAATATAAATTTTTGAAGAAAAGCATTTAACGCTATAAAATCTAAAATAACAAATAAAAAATGTGTGCGTGTACTAGTGTACACACGTAAGAAGTGAAACTTCTTTATGACCTTATTGTTAAAAAAATATTTACTATATGCAACTTTACAGAAATACGTCGAATCACGCGTGGTAGGGTTAAGAAAAAGATGGCGCGTAACGGAAAAATGTCACGCGTAACGAAAAAATGTTACACTAAATTTTTTTTCAATCCCGACAAAGAAGTTTCACTTCAATAAAAAAAAAACTCACCTGACCAAAATCCGTGAACGCATTGTACGAAACTTGAAACTCTGACGCGTAAGTGTTTTCATCGAACGCACTTTTATCAATGTCGGTTAAGTTATTATAACTCAGATCCAATAACGTCATGTTATTACAATTTTGGAACGCTCCAGATTCTATTTTAGCAAGTTGGTTGTGTGATATATTCACTGTGGCTAGATAGAGATCTGTAAACGCTTGTTTTTCTATTAATGTTATGTTGTTTTCTGCTAGATTTATTATCTGTAATTAAAAAAAATATATTTTAGAAAATTATTTGATGGACCCGGATGGATGTTTGTTACTCTTTCACGCCAATACTACTGAACCGATTACAATTAAATTTGGCAATAAACGAAACAAAAGCACCCTTAATAAACGAAAAGTCTATCTTTTTATCTTTCTTTCTTTATCTTAAACTCACCTCAGCATATTTGACAGCTTGGAACATTTGAAAGTCGACTTTAGTAATTCTATTCCGGGCCAAATCGACTGTACCAATTCTGGTCACCGCTGAAAATGTTCCACGGCCAATATCGGATATTTGATTATCTTGGAGGTAGAGACGCCTGAAAATTGATATTATTATAGGTTTTTTAATTGCCCGAATTGGTTGAATATTTCACTATTTATTTATATTTTAAACTAGCTGTCGGCCCCGGTTTCGCCCTTCATGTTTACGTTTTCTCTCCATAAGAACCATCCTCGTACTTCAAGGCTAAACGTAAGACTCAAGAACGGCTCGACCAATTCGACAATTTTTTTAATGTTTTTGTTAAAGCACAAAGAAGTGAAACTTCTTTAGGCGCATTGAGAGTAAAATTTCAAGGTTGCATCATGGTAATACCGTCACGTCATGGAGTAAGGCGACGATTTTGTTATCCTTGAATCTTGCCAAAGAAGTTTCACTTCTGACACGTGTGCTCGGCACACACGCACTCTTTTTTTAAATTTACACAAATACAGTTTTGCTTTATAAGTAAGGATAGTTTATTTTATACATTATTTTATTGCAACAAATTAACTTGCCAATAAACACATATTTTCAAATATAAATATCACATAATTAAATTATTAAAATATAAAAAAATCTTACCTCAAAAACCGCATCCCTCTAAAACTGTTCGTGTCCAATTTCTTAATTTTATTATTGTCCAAATGCACCACTTTAATAACTGTATTTCTTGCGAACATACCTCTGAAATAATAAATATTACAGCATTAATAACTTGCACATTTTTAACGGATTTTAAACGCGATTTATTCATCAGTAGCTGCTCCGCGCGGTTTCACCCGCATTGCTCCGCTCGTGTTGGTCTTAGCGTGATGATATATAGCCTATAGCCTTCCTCGATATATGGGCTATCTAACACCGAAAGAATTTTTCAAATCGGACCAGTAGTTCCTGAGATTAGCGCGTTCAAACAAACAAACTCTTCAGCTTTATAATATTAGTATAGATATGTAAAAATTCACGTAAACACACATAAATTACAAAAAAAAGCCGGGTTGCACTGGGGGAGTGCCGGCAGAAGTGAAAACTTGATTATTAACGTTGAGCATGTTTGATATTTTGGAATGGTATCCGTCTTACGCTTTTTCGATCAGGTCACGTGTCCTGACGCGAGTTTAAGATTTTATACCCATTACAGAAAAAGTGCTCAACGCTGCTAAAGAAGTTTTCACTTCAAAATATAACCCTTTTCAAAGTTGGTTAAATAAAAACTTACCTAGGAATATCAGGCAATTGATTATGGCTCGCGTTGCACCAACCTAATTTAGTCAGATCTCCTATATGACTGCCGTCTAGTTTTGTTAGGTTATTGTAACTGAAATAAATAAAAAATACTTAAAAATACATATTGATAAAAAAAATTATCTTTTAAAATGAAAAAAAAAGCAGTTATTTTCATAAAATATGTCCAAGTGGGGAACAACAGACTACCTACTTCAAATTGTCGCCATTTTCATTAAATTCAACTACATAATTACTTAAATTTTAAATCTATATGTATAAAACTCAAAGGTGACTGATATAGTGATCTATCAACGCACAGCCCAAACCACTGGACGTATCGGGCTGAAATTTGGCATGCAGGTAGATGTTAGGACGTAGGCATCTGCTAAGAAAGGATTTCCCTAAATTCTTGCGGGAACGGGGAAAAACGGGGATGCACGTACAAAGTCGTAGGCGGAAGCTAGTATGACATAAAAGGAAACAAATACTACAAACACAGGGTTCACCAAAAAATAAATACAATTTTACCATTAGACATAATATTACGTACATACATAATATATCTAATAACGTTAATTATTAATAATTTAAAATTATTATTCAAATACACTAGTAACGTGATACGAGAGAGACAAACAAACAAACTCTTTAGCTTTATATTGAAAAAAAAATTGGTTGTCTGTAAAGTCGGTTTACTGACGATAGTTGAACGTGACAACGTCCGATTGTGCTTCTTTATCGCTCGTTCCGCGCTCTCGCTCGCACTCCAAGCCTTACATGGAACGCCTCAGAGCGAGGTAACGCCGCATGAGTCATGTTTTTTCGTGCGTGCAGCCGGCTCTATCGAATTATAAGACGTTGTCACGTCAAAAAAACTAAAAGTATACATACCTAAGATCTAAAACCTCTGTTTCTCTGAGTCCTTTGAATTGACTCCTTTTCAATGTGACCAGTCTGTTACCATGTAAATCTAATGTGCGTAGTTTTTTCAAATTCTGCAAAAAAAAGAAAAAATATACAATACACGGAGCATAATATATATTATGTGAGAGAATTATAACAGAGTAGTTATGTACTCTATGGTGTACAACATAATGTCGATATTGAATTGATATGAAATGCATGGGGTTACGGGCCATGCTATGGTTTATATTCCTTGAGTGATATAGTCTCGGTACTACCATCGACCGCGCAAGGTGTGCGCACTGAGTCATTATTTAATATTATTTAATCTACCTAATTATAATTAATTACGGAGAGTTATTTAAATTCTCCGACATATATTACTAGCTGCTCCCCGCGGTTTCACCCGCGTGGCTCTGCTGCTGTTGGTCTTAGCGTAATGATATATAGCCTAAAGCCTTCCTTGATAAATGGACTATCTAACACCGATAGAATGTTTCAAATCGGACCAGTAATTCCTGAGATTAGCGCGTTCAAACAAACAAACTGTTCAGCTTTATAATTTGAAGTATAAATTTTACTACTAGCTTTTATCCCGCATATTTCCCGTTTCCGTGGGATTTTCGGGATAAAAACTATCCTATGTGTTAATTTCATTGTAATCGGTTCAGTAGTATTTGCGTGAATGAGTAACAAATAAACATACAAACTTTAGCATTTATTATATTCGTAGGATTGTTTTACTATTATGTAACTAAATACATTATTGTGTGGTTGTAAGCAGCACAAGGCTAAGCAAGTATTGAAACTTATTTTGTATGACAAGTTAGTATCTTAAATTACTGTTGTTATATTGTGCAAATTGTAAAACGTGAAATTAATAAAACATAAATAATTATTAGTGATTCATCATCCTAAAAAAATCGCTTGGAAAATGGCAACTTTAAATACTTTTTTATTAATTTAATAATTTCATAAAAATTTATTATTATACTATCTGCGCCCCGCGGTTTTACCCGCGCGCGTAAACGAGCTTTTAAATACTATATTACTGCGGGAATATCTCCTTTACTTACTCCTTATAACAACAGCTACCTGTCAGTGAAATTCCTGTCAAAATCGATCCAGCCGTTCTTGAGATTATCCGGAACAAACAGGCAGACAAAAATTACAATTATGGTATAGGTACAGTATATATACATTATACATCCATGTGTATTAAGTATAAAATCAGTTATTTCAATATTAAAAACAAACACCCCAATTTTATTTTTGCTATAGATTAACTTACCATAAAAGCATCAGGGGATATATCGGAAATGAGGCCATTTATCAAATGCACCCTTTCCAATTTACCAACCGCCAAACTACCCGCAAATATATCTTTATTCAAAGACTTCATTTTGTGTCCGTCTATCGACAGAATTGATAGGTTGCCTAGAATCTGGAACAGTAAAAAAAATCAATTTAATAAAATAAGTAAAAAGAGAAGAATCAGATTAATTCTGATGATAATAAATTAATTTAATAAAATAAGTAAAAGGAGAAGGGAATAAGATATTCTGATGAATTTAATATTTTTGGTTTTTATGGCATTGAAATGCTTCATAAATTTACAAAGAAGTAGCTGTTCCGCGCGGTTTCACCCGCATTGCTCCTATAGTTAAATTTATAAAGATAGAAAAAATTCGATCACTAGGTGGGACTCGAACCCGCATCCTTTCACGCCAATCCGCCTCGTGATCGAATTTTTTTTCTACCTATACTAATATTATAAATCTGAAGAGTTTGTTTGTTTGTTTGAACGCGATAATCTCGGGAACTACTGGTCCAATTTGAAAAATTCTTTCAGTGTTAAATAGCCCATTTATCGAGGAAGGCTATAGGCTATATATCATCACACTACGACCAACAGGAGCTGAGCCACGGGGGTGAAACTGCACGGATCAGTTAGTGTTTATATATAGAGATATAATTTGTTTTATTAATCAAATATTCATTGAAACTTACCCTAAAAGCCTCTTTAGGAAACTCGTCAATCCTAGTATTGACCATATACAATTCTTGTAGCGTCCTGTTAACTCCGGCGAACGCATATTCGTCTATTGACTTTATGGGCGTGTCGACTATTTGCAGTACTCTAACAGAAGACCTATGGAGCAGGGGTCCGAAGAGATGGGCTGAAATTTTATATTTTTTTATTTAGTTATTAAGGATTTATCAATATATTAAGGGGGTTAGGCTCCTGATTTGTTCTGTAAGTTTATCTGCGAGTTAAAATGGCAATTATAAGGGCAAATTTTTCAATCCTTGTTGAAAACTTATTCGTCGAATAATGTATAAAACTACCTTAAAAACGTATTCTATTTGCCTGTATTTGACAGTTTACGTGACATTTTAATATAATCGTGTAATACTTTATTGGACGGATAAGTTTTATCCAAGCATTGAAAATGTATGAAAATTTACGTAAAAGGGATTATCAGCAAGAGGTGAAATCGTTGTATTTAAACTACTTACACAATTGTTTACGAATTATATGTAGCAATGTTTTTAAATGTTCCACATTCTTTGCTACATAGAACTTGGACTTATCTAAAAACTAAAGGTAGGGATTGTTCAAAATAAACAATTTTGATATTCCTCAAAAATCTATACATATAATAAATCTGTAGAAGGGTCAATTCTGTACATTGAAAATATTGAAAAAATAATTAGCAGGGGGTGTTACTGGATCGATACCAAACCCAAATATGTGATTAAAAAAATTTTTGTCTGTCTGTCTGTCTGTATGTGAAGGCATCACGTGAAAACTAACGGTTCGATTTCGATGAAACTTGGTATAATTATACCTTACTAGCGGTGCGCCCCGGCTTCGCCCGTGGTACATGTTTACATTTTCTCTACATAAGAACCATCCTCGTACTTCAAGGAATATAATAAAAAAAGAATTATCGAAATCGGTTCAGCCGTTCTCGAGTTATGCGCTTACCAACACATTTTGCGATTCATTTTTATATATAAGATTATCCTGGGCATAAAATAGGATACTTTTTATCCCGGAAAAATACGTAGAAAAAAATAAATCTTAATTTTTCTTAATTTTTCCGCGCGGACGGAGTCGCGGGCGGAAGCTAGTTAGTAATATATTTGTGCTATTCGATAAAGTAATTTCTATTAAATATGTATTTATGTATTTTTACAATATATTCTATAATTTATACAATATATTCTATAAAAATGGTTCCACCATCTACCCTATACTTCAGCAAAATTTGACTCTATAGAAAACTATGTCATAAAATACGTTATGATTTTTCCATATAATAAAATATTTATAGTTACTCACATATTTTACATTCCTGAAGCAACAATCGTTCGATCGGCAACCCTAATCCAGCTAGATTCCCCAAACCAACGCTCATCACTGACAGCCCTGTGTTCGAACATTTGATAAACAATCCATCATCTGTCCCTTTCTCGCACACGCAGGGATACAGCAAATGACTTTCTGTCTCTTTCGGGCATGTGTACGCTGGTCCCGGGGGAATATATTCTGAATTTAGGATCGGAACTAAACAAGACAGGAATAGTAGTGTGACTATCATTGTGACCTGGAAGAAAAAAAATTAAAGATAAAAAATCTCGAAGAAAAATACGCAACTGTAGGAATATAATATTAATTATGTAGGTAACTGCGCTTCGCGGTTTCACCCCCTTGGCTCCGCTCCTGTTGGTCTTAGCTTAATGATATATATATACCCTTCCTCGATAAATGGGCTATCTAACACCGAAATATTTTTCAAATAGGACCAGTAGTTCCTGAGATTTGAGCGTTCAAACAAACATACCTTTCAGCTTTATAATATTAGTATCTAAGATTCGGAAAATTGTGAATACCACTTCAGAGCATTGTTTTATTGTGATAATGAAGGTATTGTATGAAAATAAACAGGTTTGATAATAAAAGCATTCATATTTGTTTATTCAGTCACTAATTTAACATTATTGCATATACCCCGTAATTCGTTATTATCCTATTATGCACCTACCTACGTACTCGATAAATTAAAAAAAAATAGTAACCATCCCATTTTTTAACTAATTTAAATATTTTTTCCAGTGATTATTTAACATAAATGCCTGTATATTTATAAGCACTAATAAAAATAACATTTCACTTGTAAAAGGGTACATACCTCTATAGTTTTGAAGTAATAAAAATTAAAGAAATTTGATTTTAATAATGCTTAGAATAATGCTTAGAATAATGCTTAGAATAATTATAAATCCTTGATAATGACGAAGGTATGAAGTTTTACTATAGATAAAGAAAAATCATCTGAGACAGGTTTTAGCAATAAATTGGTCAAGGTATACTTTGTAAATAAATGATTCATGTTATGATTTGTCACAATCTAAAGTTACTTAGTTTAACTTAGTTTGACAAAAGTAAAATATTTTTATATAAATTGTATACAGTAACTATTACGGTACTTAAATTTTGAGAGTACCCACTTAAAAGTTCCCTTTTTATTGTTTAAATAATCACTACATATTTGCGTGAAAGAGTAACAAACACATCCTCACAAACTTTCGCATTTATAATATTAGTAGGATTATTATTTAATGAGATAAACAGTATAATTATAGTGTCATTGTTAACTAACTACATTATGTAACTTAAGTTAAGTGAAGCTTAAGTTATTAATAACAAAGGATTTGTTTAAGCATTACTCAACTGTGACAGAAAAAGAGTTGCATAAGATCAGAGTATGTATTTATTCATTTTTCCTTAACAAATCAGTATCAATACTAATATTATAAAGCTGAAGAGTTTGTTTGTTTGAACACGCTAATCTCAGGAACTACTGGTCCGATTTGAAAATTATTTTGGTGTTAGATAGCCCATCTATAGATTCATCGAGGAAAGCTATAGGCTATAATTATATCACCACGGTAAGACCAACAGACGAAACCGCGTGGTACAGCTAGTACTACATACCATAATATAATATTTGTAACGTTATTTATAAATATATATGGCCACATGCCTATGGCCATGTCTATGGCCTTATGCCTTTTATTTATCACTACAAAGTATAAACCAAAGTCGCTTTCTCTGTCCCTATGTATGCTTAAACCTTTAAAACTACGCAACGGATTTTGATGCGGTTTTTTGTAATAGAACAAGTCATTCAAGAGGAAGGTTTTAGTATATAATTTATTAAGTTATGGACAAAGCGGGCGAAGCCGCGGGCGGTAAGCTAGTAAAATATATTTCCTAATTAATATAAATCATAAACCCATTAAAAAAATGGCAATCAAAACACAACAAGTCATTAATTTAAGTTACATCATTCTCAAATTTACTTTCACCATTTTAATAGCTTCCATGATCACCTATAGATGATGATGTCACAGATGATGTGTACAAACCAATCATGTTTCTTTTTTCTTTAAAAAGATGCTTTTTTTTTTAAACTTACTGTATACGTAAATATTTGTAAAAGTTAAAGAAAAAGGTTTTATGTTTCATAAATTGATTTCAAACAATAACATTATCTAGTAGGAATCTCCAAAAGTCGGATAAATGACCTTTCACATTATTTTGACAATGGAAAATCCAATACATATTAAGTATATCACTTTCCTTACGATGCAGTTACAAAATAATTATTTGCGTATAGGGAAAACCCCTATTTCTCCCACTATCAAGATCGTGCAAGTGACCTTGGGCTTTAACGAATAATATTAAAAAATTAAAAATATTTTATGTATGTAACATAAATAAAGCTCGCAGGTAAATAACAAGTTGAAGGCTATACCACAGAATAGGAAGTATAAATCGAAAATATTATTATTACAAGGCTAAAAAACCTGTTTATATACTAGTATTATTTGAAATACCATTTGTCGCTATCCATGCAATTTACTAATGGCATTGCTTGTTAATTCCTAGATTCTATCACAAAGGAATAAATAATATTAAGTCATAATGCAAGTTTCTAACTTCGCATGTACTTGAAAAAACTTTCACTTCTGGTTTTTACGTAAAAATAAACTTACCAGTGGAAATCCTTTGACGTTTCGGTGGTTTTATAAATCTTTGAACTAATTTTATTATTTCTTAATCACCAGACATAATATTAATTCGTATTTTATTAATAATAATCAGATCACAAAACTAAATACCCCTCTCCATAGCTTCTATCAGATCACTGACAAATGACAAATTTTAAAACTTTGCAAGAAAACTTTTTTGACGCACACCGTCAATCACGAATTCGATGATTGTCAAATTTGACAGTGACACATGTCTATTTAAAAAAGTATCGAACAAATACAAGTCATTTTAGTCGTGAAAACCCTCCCCCTAAAAACAAAACGTATTTCATTCAATTTAAATCCAAAACTTATCAGAATATATTGAGAATTATAGTCTAGTTTATTTCACTAAAGATAAAGAATAACAGACGTTCTAAAATTAATAATTCACTTATATTTTATTTGAATTGAGACGTTTAATTAATAAACGCACAGTTTATAAATATGTACTTTAAACATTATTATATTTAATGAATATCAATCAACTTATAATTTGTCTTGTAATAAAATCTTAGTACATAATATACGTGTAAATATGATTTCGACTATAGAACGATTTTGTGCGCCTGATCTTTTATACCAGTATTCCGTGAATATCTCTGAGAAAAAAAGAAAGGGGCATTTGATTTATTATTTTGACTGTGATTTTGACTATTCAACAGAGTGAGTTTTTTTAGATTTTATCTCTTTATTTTGTTTTGGCATTGTTACTTTATTATCTACGTTATCATAAACTTTGCTATGACTTTTTCAGAAGTGACACTCTAAATAATATTTGATAACATTTTCTATACAATAATCAAACATATATTTAATTTATATAATATACACTAGAAAGGAAATTATGTAAATTTTAATGATAAAGTTGTACTTAATATAAATAATTACAATCGCTTGAGAAATCGAAATGTCGCCGAAAAAGAAAATACGAAAACCGCCGCCAAAATTTCGTTGCGATGAGGTCCAAGGGGAGAGATTCCACGCGCCAACTGAGGAGGTTTTCCAGCATAACTGGTGGGAAGTCTTCTGTTTCCCATATATACTCTGTGGAAGACTTTGGGACTGCTTTGTAGCCCTCTGTTCAGGAACCAACCAATGTCTAGTATACTGGATGATGATACAATGGGTTGTTTGTAAAATAACGAGAATCACGACCCCAGATCCCATAATGTTCCCTTATTATTTTTACATGTTCTGCCAGGTTATACTACTCACTCTATTTTTTATTATGCTTTGGATTTGGTTCGGGAAAAGCATTATTATACCTTATTTTCATGCTTTTTATGTTGCTATCACTGAAGATGAAGACGCATCTGTGGGAAACACTTCAAGGTTATCATTTAGAAGATATTGCTTCAGGAAAAGTGAAATATTTGACAGCTCTATGGATAGTTCAGCTAATTTGAATTTCAATCATCATACATCGATGGTTACCTTTGTATTCCAATTATTTATGAACAATATCAATATTTAATAATTTGCTTCTACTTTACTGTAAAAATGTTTATCAACAAAGTATTAAAAGTTTATTACAAAACTTAACTTTGTGATTATTGCAATGTGTTGGTATTACATATAGTAAAATTAAAATTTTAATGATTTAATTTATAGCTATTTTATTCGCATACGTGATTTTGATGATAGCTCTTGGTATAACATTGGGTTCACGGTTTTCCGTTTTTCAATTCTGCGTCAGTCGGAATTTAGACGTGATAGCGAGACGTCGCTCATAAAACAGATTATATTAATAATCTGTGTACGACGGACGTCAGAAAAATGTCGGAAAGTGTGTCAAAGTAATTTTTATTTCACAATTTACGAATTCAACGATTTAATAACAGATTTAATCGCGCAATTTAAATCTGGTGTTTAAAACAGTTGTGACAAGTTGATAATATAGTTCGCTACGACATAATAATTCAGGAAAGTCAATTGGTAAGTAAACTATTTATGTGAGAATTTCACGTAACGCAGGAGAAATTTCAAATAAGAATTAAATTACAATACTAACACGAATACAAAGTGAAATATTTGGAAAATAAACTAAATCTAACCTAGTGCATGTATACGTTGATAAATTTGTTCAATTCCAATAAAATATTATAAATTTCAATATATCTAATAAAGTTGCGTGTTAATCAGTTATATTTTCATGATTAATGGCAATTGTATTGTTTTAATTCTTCCGTTTATAAAAGTGAAATTCCTTCAAACGTATGTAAACTTTCTATGTCATTCCACTCTCTCTTAGTGACCTTGATTTTTTGGCACCGATTTTTGAACGAAAGATGCGTGGCGTAATGATATAATATCTTTACTCATAACTTTTTTGTAGGATATACAAATAAATATACTATTTACTTATAGAAAGTGCGAAAAATAAATATATGTATACAAATTCCAATTGGAAATTAAACAATCTGCATCGTTTTTGTATCTCCTAACTGAAAATAATTCCAAACTCCAAAGACATAATTGTATGCTTTAAAAGTAGTTTAAAACAAAATAAAATGTTAAAGAAAGTATAAAATTCATACAAAATTTTATTCATTGCTTATGTATGGTTTTAAAACAGCAGGCAATATTAAATTTGTTAGGTGTTAGATGACAGTTTTGGTTTCATCGCATAGTTTATCATTTCATCATTATTAATTTTAGATATATTCAATATTCAATAGTAATTAAGTGTATGATATTTTTTATAGTAATAACAAAAAAAATGTCACTCTTTTATGGTAACTATGCTGTTAAGAAAACAAATTTTTGTTGTTGATTGTATACATTATTAATATTTATTCTATTTATAGAAAGAAAGAATTGGTTTAAATATGATGATTATTTTCAAATTTCAACAGCTTGTGCGTGTCAATTGCAGCATTATTTCCATGAAAGTAAGCTAGACAATAAATATATATTTACTAGCTTACCGCCCGCGGCTTCGCCCGCTTTGTCTAAAACCAAATAAATTATATACTAAAACCTACCTCTTGAATCACTCGTTCTATTAAAAACCACATCAAAATCCGTTGTGTAGTTTTAAAGATTTAAGCATACATAGGGACATAGGGACAGAGAAAGCTACTTTGTTTTATACTATGTTGTGATTACAATTTATACTAGGTAAAGGTGTAGCTTTCTTAAAACTTTCCACCTTATAATTATGACTAGTTTCGCTCCGCGGCTTCACCCGCTTTGCTCCGCTCCTGTTAGTCTTAGCGTGGTGATATATAGCCTATAGCCTCCTCGATGAATGGGCTATCTAACACCAAAATAATTTTTCAAATAGGACCAGTAGTTCCTGAGATTAGCGCGTTCAAACAACCAAACAAACAAACTTCAGCTTTATAATTTTAGTATAATCAATTATTTATAGTTGAGCAACCATGGAGTTTCTTGCCAGTTCTTCTCCAAACATACTGCTTGGTAAATGTTAAAAATATGTTATGTCATATCAATAGAGCTTCTAGAAGAAGTCTTATTGAATAAATAAATGTTTGAGTTTGTGTTAATAAGTCTAATTCAATACATTCGTTTTTTACACCTTCAATTGCATGATAAATGAAAATTAAAATTATCTTTGTAAATGTTAAATGCAATTAAATTCAAATTATGAAAATAATTGGAAAATGTAACTGTAATATTCGTATGACCTTTACCTTTTATGTGTTTAAAAAATGAATTGAGAATTATCATGTAGATGAAAGAGATAAAAAATTTTTTGTAGAAAAAAAAAATTAATGTTTGAACGTGTTTTGTCTGTGGATATTTAAATTGACATTATTTGAACAATGAACTATAGCGTTTCTTGCCAGCTTATTGTAGAAACTGCTTTCAAAACCGGTGATAATATATTATGACAGTTAAAAAGTGTTTCTGAATAAATAATATTTGGGTTTAGTTAAATAAATAAAATAAAAAAGACTTTTTTTTTGGCTTTTACAATAGCCTTGCCAGGGTACAGATACAGGTTAGGGATAATTTAATTTTGATCCACACCTAGTCCAAAGATTGCCATTGCGGTTTTTTACAAGATTTGGTCCAATATTTGTGACAGCAATGGATTATTTAACACAAATGATTCATCAGTTTGAACTAGTCGTTCCTGAGATTAGCACACTCAAACTAAGCCTTATAGATTATAGTTATGTAGGTAATAATATTTTTGAGTTATATTTCAAGGTCGCGTCATGGCAATACCGTCACATCATGGAGTAAGGCAACGATTTTGGGATCTCTGAATCTTGCCAAAGAAGTTTCACTTGTGACACATGTGCTCGTCCGTGTGTGCTTTCTTTATACCTATAGCTTGTTCCATAATAACTTCCTGAACCCCATTTCAAACTGACAATTGACCTGTTATAGTACGGTAATCTTTTTGTTTGGATGATTGATAATATAAACAACTAGCTTTCCGCCCGCGGCTTCGCCCGCGTTTTCAAAGAAAAACCCGTTCCCGTAGGATTTCCGGGATAAAACCTATCCTATGTCCTTTCTCGGGTATCAAAATATCTCTATACCAAATTTCATGCAAATTGGTTCAGTAGTTAAGGTGTGATTGAGTAACAGACAGACAGACAGAGTTACTTTCGCATTTATAATATTAGTATGGATTTGGTTCTTGAATTATTTGGAGCAGGTCAATTGTTGTTTAAAATATTGGATGGGGATGTTTAAACTGGGATATAGGATTATTATAATATATAGGACAGGAAAAGGAAGAAATTTGAATCTAGGTATCTGGATCAGGCAACTAGTAGGTAGAATTTAACAGTAGATTTATTTCGTAGTAGTTATTTATTAGAATATTCTAGAACTGTTGGCCTCTGCGTGTTGGACCTGTGTCCCCACGTAAGCCTTCCAAAGGACCGGGTATCTTCCTTCTGGTGGTACCCGTTTATTATGGATAGAATTCTTATAATTATTATTATTGCGATGTTTCACAATAGGCAGCATGATGTTTTATTTATTGAAATTATTTTAAATTCAACAATAACTAAATAGATTTAAACAATAACTTCTGTTATAGTTAAAGATAGTTATTGTGTAGGTTTTTCTTTTTATAATAAGAAAACAAATTGGAAATTTAAATACATGTATTAGTCAGTTCAATAAAGAAACGAATCTTCAATGGCGGCCAAAGCTGACTTTGACAGATGGTAGGATCATCAAAAAAGAAAATAAAAATAACGTAAATTGATAATTATTTTATTAATTATTTCAAATTGTTTGTTGACAAACTTTTTTGTTATTGTATTTGTGTATTTATATGAATTATCATATTTACGTATACAGAATGTAATAAAATCCCCATAATACTTGTAATAAGCCCATAAAACTGAACAACTTTTCCCAAAGTACATATTTTGTCAAATTCCAATATAACATTATTTACTTTCGCAAATGCATAATTGTCATTGTAAATTTATGATAAAAACTATTATAGGGAAAATCAAATACATTTTAGTGATTTTATTTTTCCAATTTTTTTTTGCATACTGTACGGCCGTGTGTGAGCGAGAGGGAATGATAAGTGCCGCCATTGAAGATTCGTTTCTTTAAAGAACTAACTAATACACATGCGAGTGTGAGAGAGAGAGAGAGAGATAGTGTGTGTGTGCGTACGCGTGTGTGTGTCTACTGTCTACGTGCGTTTGTGTTTGTGTATGTGTGTTTGTGTGTGTATTATCCACAAAATAATTGAAATGTAGTTCTCGTTTTTTGTTCCTATTTGTTTTTGAATATCAAATTTAGGAATGTATCCATATTGTTATTATTTAGCAATGTTGTTTGCAGAAGAATTCAGTCGTTGCAAGTTGGCATTATGGAAGACGACGCATAAAATAATACGTAAATATTTTCTTCCTGCATTTTATGTGATATTAATTCAAATCGATTTTGAATGTGTTGGTAGGTTACAAAACGAAGTCTAGAAATATGGTTTTAAGTTTTCATGCATTTTCATACATTTTCATATTACCAAAAAGGAAGAGGTAACCACTAACTATTCAATTCGACTCTTTTTGGGGTTTGTTAACTCGGGAACTTTCGGCTTAAATCTTATACAAGAACAATCAAAATTCATTTTCAAATTGTTAGGTAGGAGGATAGGGTGGCATTGAATATTTTCAAGGATGGGTAGATTATTATTATATACTAGAGGTCCGCCCCGGTTTCGCCCGTGGTAACTACTTACATATTTCGCAATAAAAGGTAGCCTATGTCCTTTCTCGGGTATCAAAATATCTCCATACCAAATTTCATGCAAATTGTTTCAGTAGTTTAGGCGTGATTGTGTAACAGACAGACAGACAGAGTTACTTTCGCATTTATAATATGTATTAGTACGGATTTACATAATATAGACAGAACAATTACCGACTTTTTTTTAGAAATAATCAATCTGGTATATTTTCGTAGAAGGATGTTATTGTACGCAATTTCATTGCCCAATTTAATAAATACTAGTGTAGCGGTTAGTACCTTTGTAGTTTTACATTTTTGACTAAATTACTAACTAACTAGCTTTCCACCCGCGGCTTCGCCCGCGTTTTCAAAGAAAAACCAGCATAGTTCCCGTTCCCGTGGGATTTCCGGGATAAAACCTTTCCTGTGTTATTCTGATGTATAAGTTATATTGTGGTAAAGTTTCATTCAAATCCATTCAGTAGTTTTTACGTGACAGAGTAACAAACATCCATACATCCATACTTACAAACTTTCGCCTTTATAATAGTAGTAGGATTGGAGACAAAACCGAAGTTTGAATAATTATAAGTTGTTTTACAAACCCGACTTTCTTTCTTACACCTGACTGATCTTTCTTTTCTACCGATCTTGTTATGTAGTACCTCAAATATTTTCGTTTCGCCTCCCATAATATAAAATCGTTTTAAAAACAGTTTCCTGTTGCATATAGATCGTTTGATACGCCGTCAATGCTTCGAATAATAATGTTTTGCGTCATCTACGCTTAGCTGGTTATAAATAACTCCGGTGACAATGGGTTGTGGTGTCGGTTTTTGGGGTTCCACGGGAGTATACTGCCTATCTTAATACTATTATAAAGGCGAAAGTTTGTATGGATGTTTGTTACTCTTTCACGTAAAAACTACTGAACCGATTACAATGAAATTTAACAAACATATAGATTGGATTAACACATAGGATAGGTTTTATCCCGGAAATCCCACGGGAACGGGAACTATGCGGGTTTTCCTTTGAAAACGCGGGCGAAGCCGCGGGCGGAAATCTAGTAAGATCTATATAATAAAAAATGAATCGCCAAATGGGTCGCTACTCGAGAACGGCTTGACCAATTCGGTTCAGTATCTATACTAATATTATAAAGCTGAAGAGTTTGTTTGTTTGTTCGAACGCGCGTATCTCAAGAACTACTTACTGGTCCGATTTGAAAAATTATTTCCGTGTTGGATAGCCCATGTATCCTATAGGCAACTGAAGAGATGTTTGTTTGTACGCGCTTATCTCAGGAAGGAATGGGCCGATTTGAAAAATTCTTGCAGTGTTGGATAGCCCGTTCATCGAGGAAGGCTACGGGCTATTTATCATCACGCTAAGACCAATAGGAGAGGAGCAATTCAGGTAAAACCGCGGGGCACAGCTAGTCTCTACTAATAATATAAAAGTGAAGATCTTTATATTTGAACGCGCTAATCATAGAAAGAATTGATCCGATTTTAATCATTTCGCTCTTAGATTTCGCTCTTGAATTTATACGATACCTATTTTGATAACGCCTTTTATATAGGATGGTTTGAACTAGTTATTTATTTTTCTTAAACGTTTAAATTATTTAAAGTTAGAATGTTTAGCACCTTACCGAAAATACATTTCAGTTATTGCATAATTCTTACCAATATCGATACAATCGTTATGTGCTAATTTAGACTGTTGTTATAGGAACATACTGGCGTTCTGCCCAGTGATTGTGCGATTTTCTTACTTCTTCTTTATACCGGTTATAGACAGATAATTATCAACACATCTAGATCTATTCAGCCATTTTGATTTGGTAGAGTAGCATACCTACATAATAGTATTATTACTTACTAGTTGTGCCCTGCGGTTTTACCCGCATTGCTCCTTATAGACTTCCTCGATAAATGGGCAATCTAACACCGGAACAATTTTCAAATCGGACCAGTAGTTCCTGAGATTAGATCGTTCAAACAAACAAACTCTTCAGCTTTATAATATTAAATATAGATATCTATCGTACCAAATTTAATACGGATTCGATAAGCTGTATTCATTCATGCAAAAACAGATATGTGTTTTTGCATAGAAGAGTATATACTCAAAAATATGTTACGGTGCATTTAGAGCGAGCGCGCACGAGCAACTTTGTCTCCGCAACTATTTTGTCTCTCCCATCAATTTGTATGGGGAGTTGCGTCGCTACGTGCGCGCACTTTCATACTAGCCCATAGGTGGGAGAGACAAAATAGTTGCGGAGACAAAATAGTTGCGGAGACAAAGTTGCTCGTGCGCGCACTGTCTTACATCAAACGAGCGAATGCTTATTCTAACCCCAATAAGTCAAAATAATAGTGTAAACAGGCGTAGAACATTTTTTCGTTGTTATTAGTGCGTTCGAAAAAATTCTATGCAATGTTCTAATACTGAACAACACTGAGTACGAGTTTTCTATTGCACTAAAAGATCACGAAATAATGCTCTTGCTCTAGCTAGAGAGCTCTATGTTCGTTTGATGTGAATGCACCGTTACACAAACATAAATTGATTTGCGGCTGCATTGTAATTGAGTAATTGACTTCGTAAATAAATCTGTCGTGAATCAAGGTTTAAAATAAACGAAAACATTACGAATTGTGGTGTAGTATTTATATATATTTTATTGTAATTAAAACAATTATTCCGAACCGATTTCAAAAAGGAAGGAATTTTCTTAGTTACTTACACTTGATATTTTAGTTCTTTTTATTTAATTTCAATTTTAATTATTAAAATTTTGATTAAAATCACTACATAGTATAAAACAAAGTCGCTTTCTCTGTCCCTATGTCCCTTTATCTTTAAAACTACGCAACAGATTTTGATGCGGTTTTTTTTAATAGATAGAGTGATTCAAGTGGAAGGTTTTAGTAGGTATATAATTTATTAGGTTTTAGACAAAGCGGGCGAAGCCGCGGGCGGTAAGCTAGTATTTTGATATAACTTTACATTTAATTTATCTTACAGTCAAAATATAAAAAGGAATAGATAAAACTTTTATGAATCTAAAGCTTGATAGTTGATATTCATGTATTCAGAATACCAACACGCACTAGTCTGGGAAAAACCGAGAGGAATCTTAAAGATCAACTGAATCATGATATGATTCCTGTAAGGATGAATAATGGGAAGTTTGGTTGTGTTTTTAACCGACTTCAAAAAAAGGAGGAGGTTATCAATTCGGCCGGTATGTTTTTTTTGTTTTTTATGTATGTACACCGATTACTCCGAGGTTTCTGAACCGATTTACGTGATTCTTTTTTTGTTCGATGCGGGATGGTGTCAAATTGGTCCCATAAAAATTTTATTCGGATAGGCCCAGTAGTTTTTATTTTATGAGCATTTTTGTCTGTATTTGTAAATGTTGCAAGTGCAAGTTTGAAGTCGGTTGTTTTTAACGCAGTTATCACTTGTATCCGACTGTGGTAATGAGGGTGATGTTTTTTTGTGTACTTGTGTATGTCTGTACTGTTAGGTATATGAGTGAGAGTGACAAAGAATCTATTGAAAATATAAAGTACTATTTCTACTTTTCGTGTTTTATCCGTAGCCGAATTGGTCAGGCCGTTCTCGAGTTTTACGCTTAGCAACTCATTTGGCGATTCATTTTTGTTATACAAATAGGTCAAATTTTAAATAGTGGACAAGTACCTTATTTTAATTATTACTTACGATGAATATTTTGTGCATAGGTACGTAGCTTATTAAATAAATAATTTTTATTATTGTTATCCAATGTCATATATTGTTAAAAATGCGTGCGAAATCGCTTCAGTAGTTCAAGAGCAATAAACATACTGAATACATAATACATATTAACTTTTGCATGTATTAATCACTATATTTGTTTGATCCAAATATAAAACAAATAAAGGTGAATGTACCGCACAAATTGCTGTATATTTTTGGAGCGATTTTCCTCATTGTGACAGATTCTTGGTAGAGCACAATGCGCGACGTGGTTTAAATATAATTTTAAATAAGGATAAACAAAACAATTGGTCTACTTAATTTATATTCGTACATTATACCTATATAATATATAAAACTAGAGATCCGCCCCGGCTTCACCCGCGGTACATATTTCGCAATAAAAGATAGCCTATGTCCTATCTCGGGTATCAAAATATCTCCATACCAAATTACATGCAAATTGGTTCAGTAGTTTAGGCGTGATTGAGTAACAGACAGACAGACAGAGTTACTTTCGCATTTATAATATTAGTATGGATTATAGCGTCAGAATGTTAGATAGGTTTCGAAACTGGATTATTTTCTTAAATATTTTTTTTTTATTATTTACATGTATACGATACGTCATGCATTAAAATAATATTAAGAAGGTATTCAAGGAATGAATGAAAAAAAACCTTCGCAAAAATATATTTTTTTTTTTTAATTTGTAGTTCAGTAGGTCAGCTATTGTTTTGTAGGTGATACAGTTAGAATAAAAAACAATGTACCGTTCATAGCTCGAAATAAACAGTGTTGATTAAAAATAAAACACACAGGAAATGTCAAAATTAAACTTTATTAATATAAAAAAAAACAGAAGTGAAAATTCTTCACGTAAGAATGACTTTACACGTGTCAGAAGTGAAACTTCTTTGGCAAGATTCAAAGATACTGAAATCGTCGCCTTACTCCATGACGTGACGGTATTGCCATGATTGAATTTTTTTTACTCTCAACGCGCCTAAAGATGTTTCACTTCAAAAAGTTATCTATAAGAAATTGCAATTAAAGTACATGTAGATTGTATGTACAGTGTCATTATGCATCTAGACGCTTGCCTCGGCTCCGCCCGGAAAGACCTAGAAAAGAAAAAAATATAGCCTAGATTACTAGGAAAAGCTTTCCAATGGTACCAAAATCGTTGCGTTAATCTTCATGGAGTAACGCAACGATTTTGGTATCTGGAATCTTGTCAAAGAAGTTTCACTTCAGACACGTGTACTTGGCACACACGCTCTTTTTTTCAATCTATCTAATATATATTATAAAGGCGAAAGTTTGTAAGGATGTATGCATGTATGGATGTTTGTTACTCTTTCACGTAAAAACTACTGAACCGATTACAGTGAAATTTAGCACACATATAGAGGGTAACTTGGATTAACATATTATAGGATAGTTTTTATCCCGGAAATCCCACGGGAACGGGAACTATGCGGGTTTTCCTTTGCAAACGCGGGCGAAGCCGTGGGCGGAAATTTAGTATAAAATATTTACCCTGATAAAACATTTCCATGGTAATTTCTTTGGACGAAACCGCGGGCGTTTATCCATTTCTTTAATAGATTTCCACCCGTTTTCAAAGTAAATCCGGCATAATTCCCGTCCCTGTTGATATTAGGGATAAAAAGTAGTCTACGTCTTATTCTGGGTCTTCAGCCACCTACATACCAAATTTGATTGTATTCGGTGCAGTAGTTTTTACGAAAACAGTGCAGTAGTTTTTGAAAGGGTAACAAACACACTCAAAAACTTTAGCATTTACATATAATATTAGTAGGATAAATCGACCTTCATTTTCATGCATTAACTACTCGTAACTAGCTCCGCTCCGCGGTTTCACCCACGTGGCTCCGCTTCTGTTGGTCTTAGCGTGATGATAGCCTTAGATGATAGCCTTCCTCGATTAATGGGCTATATAAATCTGAAAGAATTTTTCAAATCGAACCAGTATAGTTCCCGAGATTAGCGCGTTCAAACAAACAAACTCTTCAGCTTTATAATATCACTAGTGGTCCGCCCCGGCTTCGCCCGTGGTATAACATGTTTAAACTATCCTATCTCTCAACTCTCAAGTTGGATCGAACTGCACATGGTGTGCGAATTTTATTATAATCGGTTAAGTGGTTTAGGAGTCCATTGAGGACAAACATTGTGACACGAGATTTATATACATATATATATATTATTATAGATGACAATTATTGGCAAATATCCCATGAATATGTCAATAAAAAATGGTCGAGTTAACATCGCTATGGTATGTGTAAATTTTTGTGAAACTTATTTCAAGGTTTTGTTATGTAATACACATATATGTATAGGTTTTTCTCAATAAATTTCGTTTTCAATTAACGGCCTGGCCCGTTCGTAACCTGTTTTTGGATGTGGGTTTTTAATTTTTATAGCATAATATAGAAATTATGATTTTTTGTTCATTTACATAGACGAAACGGTACTATGTGTACTATTGAGGTCATTAACCTACTTTATTGAAATTTGTTATTTTATTTATGGCTAAAAATTAGGAATTACACACAGAAAATATTAAAAAATATCTCTTTTTGTTACTTTATGTCGAAGAATAACTCTTTATGTGTACTTTTCAGGTCATTTTCCTAATTTTACTGGTTGTTCTTTATTGTTCCAAAAGAAAAAAATTAGGGCATTTTTAATAAACTGCGATTATTATATGATTCTACATTGTTCTACAACGGTATACGCCTTAGAATGAAACATTTCAACTTAATTTTATATAGGGTACTTTAATTTTATTATTGATTCGTTTGTTTGCAACTACCCTCAATAATATCAAAACTTTATTATTACGTACTTTATAACTATACTAGCTGCTCCGCGCGGTTTCACCCCCGTGACTCCTCTCCCGTTGGTCGTAGCGTGATGATATATAGCCTATAGCCTTCCTCGATAAATGAGCTATCTAACACCGAAAGAATTTTTCAAATCGGACCAGCAGTTCCTGAGATAAGCGCGTTCAAACAAACAAACTCTTCAGCTTTATAATATTAGTATAGAATATAGATACTGAACCGAATTGGTCAAGCCGTTCTCGAGTAGCGACACATTTGGCGATTCATTTTTTATTATATAGATCTTACTAAAGCACGTCCAAGGAGAAGCGATACCAAATGTAAACAAACCACAGTCAAGGTCATTCGGAATAGCAGGGGTGCGTAACCTTTTTAAAGTTGGATTTAAATATATTTTTATTAAATATCCGGCAAATTGTAATAATACAAAAAAGGATAGTCTTTTTTATAAATTTTATCATAATTTGAATTATTGTATAATGTAGATGTAAATTAAATAACGCGAATAATAATAATTTTCTGAATCTGTGTATGGCAACACAGTTGCCCCCTGTTACATAGGGATTTTAAACAAATAGTCGAAATGTGAGTGTGTAATAATATACCATATAATATATATAATATGTAATAATAATACCTCTGCCTGCCCCTTATGGAATACAAGCGTGATGATATTATGTTGTTTATGGAAATAAGAAAACAATTTTTTTTAAAGAAATTATTAATTATTTAGTCAGACGCCGATTCTTCTAAGTCTGTAGTGTCAGAATCAGAGTCTGTAACACTTATAATAAATTTGTAAAACAGAATAAATCTTTTTAAAATGGCCGGCCGAATGTTGGCGAACCCGGCTTGACTTGTCATGTGAACAACCGGGACAACACTGAATACGAGCTTTCGTTTACACTAAAAGATCACGAAAGAATGCAAGAGCATTATATAGAGCTGAGAGCAAGAGCTCTAGCTCTATGTTCGTTTGATGTAAATGCGCCGTGACATAGTCTATACTATTATTATATTAAGTACTAGATTTCCGCCCGCGGCTTCGCCCGCGTTTTCAAAGGAAAACCCGCATAGTTCCCGTTCCCGTGGGATTTCCGGGATAAAACCTATCCTATGTGTTAATCCAATCTATATGTGTGCTAAATTTCATTGTAATCGGTTCAGTAGTTTTTACGTGAAAGAGTAACAAACAGTATAGATTAGGCTAAAGGATGAAGTGGTTCGGATTCAGCAAGTCATGCTCAATAATCGGAATTTATCACAAATCTATTGTTACAAAATTGGAATTTATCTCAGATTACGAGAAAATTCTGGTGTGATACAAGATTGCTCTTAATAAAATAATTTGAAAGAAAGAAAGAAAAGAAAGAAACTTTCTTTCTTTCTTTCTTTCTTTCTAAAATAATTTCAAGAAGAAATATCACTATATAGTATAAAACAAAGTCGCTTTCTCTCTCCTTATGTCCCGGATTTTGATGCGGTTTTTTTAATAGATAGAGTGATTCAAGAGGAAGGTTTTAGTATATAATTTATTATGTTTTAGACAAAGCGGGCGAAGCCGCGGGCGGAAAGCTAGTTTAGATATATAATTTATTACTTACTAGCTTTCCGCCCTCGGCTTCGCCCGCGTTTTCAAAGAAAAGCCCGTTCCCGTAGGATTTCCGGGATAAAACCTATCCTATGTCCTTTCTCGGGTATCAAAATATCTCTATACCAAATTTCATGTAAATTGGTTCAGTAGTTAAGGCGTGATTGAGTAACAGACAGACAGACAGAGTTACTTTCGCATTTATAATATTAGCACAGTATTACCATTATTTCCTACAGTAAGGAATCGCCTTTGATGTCGCGCGATGCCGCCGCCAGCGTAGGTAATGACGCTGCCACACGAAAATACGCTAGGGTTGCAACAAATGGGAAATAAAACAATTGTGATTATTAATATTATGATGAAATCTTTATTCATATGTACATTTCAAAATAATTGCGATTATTAAATCTGATGTAATTATTTGTTCATAAATATATAATTACAGATATTGCACTGCTAAATATTATTTACGTGGACACTTTATTTTTGGATGTTCTTAATTGTATATTATAACATTTAACTAAGTAATGCATTCGCATTGGGATGTACAATCTGATTAGAAAATAATGAGGACAACATATATACATAGCTTTGATTTTAATTCAACAGATACAATTAATACAATCTTACTGAAATATTGTTTCCTTCTGGGATTTCAATGTAGATTTACATCCGTAAACCGAACAGTTTGTGCGCGCCATAATAGAATATGTAAGTACCTATGTATAATAAAATTATTACACAAAAAATACGACTGCGTCATCCTTTCGCGCTAGGTAAAGCAAACTAAGCGTGTTTGCTTTACGCGGCCCGCGTCGCCCGACCCCCGCCAGTTCCCCTCCGTTTCTCTGCACAAGTACATTCGTCGCACTACTGTAGGAAATAATGGTAATACTGTGATATTAGTATGGATTCATATTTCTAGTAATTCGAGTTACAATATTCTCTAGTCTGATTTATTATAGCAAAAAAGTCATACTTTTTATTTTTTTACTTGATAAAGGTAATTATTATATTATTTGTTTTTCTTTCATTTATTCTAGTGTAGGTATATTTGTTAAGCTTGAGCTATTTTTATAAGGATTTTTTTAAGTATAATTTTTGTAATTTTTGAGTCATTGCAAAACAAACAAATACGGTTGGCTTGGTTGGTAGTGACCCTGCCTTTCAAGCCACTGATCGTGGGTTCGATTCCCAACCGGGGCAAATATTTGTGTGATGAACATAGATGTTTTGTCTAGGTGTTAATCTTATATATAAAAATGAATCGCAAAATGTGTTGGTAAGCGCATAACTCGAGAACGGCTTAACCGATTTCGATAATTCTTTTTTTATTATATTCCTTGAAGTACGAGGATGGTTCTTATGTAGAGAAAACGTAAATATTATGTACCACGGGCGAAGCCGGGGCGGACCGCTAGTTGTCTATAAAAGTATTTTTTTTTTAAATTATAAAATATGTATGTTTATCAGCCATCTGGTTTCCATAACACAAGCGAAAGCTTAGTAAATAGTACCTATAGGATCAAATCGTGCCGTGTGTGAAAATTGTCCTGAAATATTTATATTTTATTTACACACACATCAAATACATTTACAGGATAAACTTATTATTAACTAGCGGTCCGCCCCGGCTTCGCCCGTGGTACATATTTACGTTTTCTCTACATAAAAACCATCGTACTTCAAGGAATATAATAAAAAAAAGAATTATCGAAATCGGTTCAGCCGTTCTCGAGTTATGCGCTTACCAACACATTTTGCGATTCATTTTTATATATAAGAAGAAGAAGAAGAAGATAAAGATAAGAATACTCTAGATAAAATATTATACCTACATATTACCAATGTTGCTTCACCATTAATAAAAAAATGTGTGCGTGTACTAGTGTACACACGTAAGAAGTGAAACTTCTTTAAGACCTTATTTTTCAAAAAATAATTTACTATATTCAACTTTACAGAAATACGTCGAATCATGCGTGATAGGGTTAAGAAAAAGATGGCGCGTAATGGAAAAATGTCACGCGTAACGAAAAAATGTTACATTTAATTTTTTTCCAACCCCGATAAAGAAGTTTCACTTTATTAGCAAACATATTACATTTATTTTCTAGAAATATTATTATCTAGCATATAAATTACATTTTTATTACTAAACGTTATCTTGATACTATTATAAAGGCGAAAGTTTGTAAGTATGGATGTATGGATGTATGGATGTTTGTTACTCTTTCACGTAAAAACTACTGAACCGATTACAATGAAATTTAGCACACATACTTACTTGGATTAACACATAGGATAGGTTTTATCCCGGAAATCCCACGGGAACAGGCACTATGCGGGTTTTCCTTTGAAAACGCGGGCGAAGCCGCGGGCGGAAATCTAGTAAATGATAACAATCAAAATTAACAGTAACAGAAACAATGAATTTTCAATCCTTGCATTTGATAAACGTCTATTTCCTGATGAATTTTCCTTAATTTAATTTTACATTTATTTTGCTTCAAGTTCGCGATTTATGCAATTTATTATTTCACTACATAGTATAAAACAAAGTAGCTGTTTTATATATTACTAGCTTACTACCCGCGGCTTCGCCCGCTTTGTCTAAAACCTAATAAATTTAAACTTTAAAATCTGACATATATGACAATTGACAACTGTTAATTTTCTTTATTTCTTTATCCAAATTCTGGCTTTAAAAGTTGCAAAGTGGAGCTATCGTTATTATTTTATTAATAATAATAATTGATTTTTACTCGTGTAATTTTCTTACGTAAGTATTATTGTTTATCGTTTAAAGAGAATGGTTTTAATTTGTACAAAAAAAATTGTGTTATGCAATGTCCTTTTATTGTGTAAATATGAAATACACGTGGATATTATAACGTTGCATAGCAAACAATTACAAAAAAAACATTACCTATCAATTGTTTTATACTTATTACGTACTTATTTTTTAGATATTTATTGTGTTTACAGCTTCAGGAATCGGAAGTACCTTGTTTATTTCTTTCATTATCTGTGATGTATATTTCTCACGCGTCAATGAATGAATGTTTTTATAATTTTATAAGAATTATGATTACTCCTTGCATTTAATTTAAAAATTAACCAACAGGAAAGTCATCCTACCATTAAATGTTTCAGTTACTATTTTCTTAAAATGTTAAATACTAAGAAAACATAAGTTATTTATCTATCGTTTGAAATATAATCAAGCTAATTTTAATTTCTATCTTTGCAGGTACACCATGAAGGTTTGGGGAGCACACGGGGAGTTCTGCGCGAGGCACCAATGGGAGGTGATAGTGGCCACGCTAGCTCTCCTAGCGTGCGCCGCGAGCGTGGAGCGCCACGCTACCGGCCAGCGCTCTGAACGCTGCGCCGGCTGGGCTAGAGCATGCCCCGGTCTAGAAGCGGAATACCAAGCAGCAGATGCCGTCATCATGACCATAGTTCGCTGTTCAGCTCTACTCTACGCGTATTACCAAGTCTCCAACCTGCAGAAGATCGCGTCGAAGTATTTGTTGATAATAGCCGGCGTGTTTTCGACGTTCGCTAGCTTTATTTTCACGTCAGCGTTGGCTAGTTTGTTCTGGACGGAATTGGCAAGTATCAAAGACGCGCCGTTCCTGTTTTTGTTGGTCGCGGATGTCGCTAGAGGCGCGCGTATGGCTAAAGCCGGTTGGAGTGCGGGTGAAGATCAAGGGAAGAGAGTAGGCAGGGCGCTGTCCCTACTCGGACCGACAGCAACGTTAGATACACTTCTAGCGGTTCTCCTGGTCGGTGTTGGTGGCTTATCTGGTGTGCCTAGACTGGAACACATGTGCACTTTCGCCTGTTTGGCCCTGATGGTCGACTATCTAGTATTCGTCACGTTCTACCCTGCTTGCCTGTCTCTAGTGGCAGATTTTGCATCTGGCAAGAAGGAGATTTCGACTGACAACCCGTTTATGGAAGCTGATTTGAAACCTAACCCAGTGGTGCAAAGAGTTAAGATGATTATGGCGGCTGGACTGTTGTGCGTTCATCTCACGAGCCGGTGGCCTTGGGCGAGAGATAGTGGCATGATAGATGGATCTTTGAGTCACAATTTCAAACCGTCATCGCAAGATAACGTTCTGTTACACTCTTACGTAAAATGGTTTTCGGTATCTGCCGATTATATCGTGATAGCAACGCTATTATGCGCTCTGATAATCAAGTTCGTTTTCTTTGAAGAAACAAGGAATTGGGTTATCGATATGAACGATTTAACTGTAAAAGAAGTAGTGCATAACGAGAAACCCATGTTTACACTCGGAGAAGACACTAAAACTGATGCTATAATTCAGACAGATGATACAGTTGGGTATGATGAAGCCGAGTGGCCCACACTATCGCCCAGTTCATCTGTTGCTAGAATGAATGCTAAGAAACGACCGATGGCTGAATGTTTGGAAATATACCGTTCGGAAGGCCACTGTACGTCGTTAAGTGACGAAGAAGTCGTAATGCTTGTAGAACAATCTCATATACCGATGCATAGACTGGAAACTGTATTATGCGATCCAATACGCGGTGTGAGACTGCGCAGAAAAATTATTTCTTCCAGATTCCAAACTGAATCCGCAATCAAATCGTTGCCATACTTGAACTACGATTACAGCAGAGTTTTGAATGCGTGCTGCGAAAATGTTATTGGATTTGTAGGTATTCCAGTTGGTTACGCTGGTCCCTTAGTTGTTGATGGTAAAGCGTATATGATTCCCATGGCCACGACTGAAGGCGCGCTTGTTGCTTCTACAAACAGAGGTGCTAAAGCGATCGGTACAAGAGGAGTGACCAGTGTTGTTGAAGATATCGGTATGACAAGAGCACCGGCTGTCAAACTTCCAAATGTCGTTCGAGCGCTCGAATGCCGCCAATGGATGGGCAATAAAGATAATTATGCGCTTATCAAAGAAGCGTTTGATTCGACTTCAAGGTTCGCTCGTCTTCAAGAAGTACATATAGGTGTTGATGGAGCCACTTTATATTTAAGATTCAGAGCAACCACCGGTGACGCTATGGGAATGAACATGGTATCAAAGGGCGCAGAAAACGCGCTTAAAATCCTCAAAAACTACTTCCCAGATATGGAAGTGATCAGTCTCTCTGGTAATTACTGTTCGGATAAGAAAGCTGCATCTATTAACTGGGTCAAAGGTCGCGGTAAGCGTGTTGTTTGCGAAACGACTTTATCAGCGGAGAGCTTAAGAACGATTTTAAAATCTGATGCAAAAACGCTAGCATATTGTAACAAGATCAAAAATCTCTCCGGTTCAGCATTGGCAGGTTCCATCGGTGGTAATAACGCGCATGCAGCTAACATGGTCACTGCTATTTTCATTGCTACAGGACAAGATCCAGCTCAGAACGTCACGAGTAGCAATTGTTCGACAAGCATGGAAGTGTGCGGAGAGAAAGGAGATGATTTATACGTCACATGTACCATGCCTTCTCTAGAAGTTGGTACGGTCGGTGGTGGAACAGTATTGACCGGACAAGGCGCTTGCTTAGAGATTCTCGGAGTGAAAGGCGCGGGTGCCAGACCGGCAGAAAACTCGGCTAGACTAGCATCCTTGATCTGTGCGACTGTTTTAGCGGGTGAATTAAGTCTCATGGCTGCACTCGTTAATTCCGATTTGGTGAAATCACACATGCGACACAATAGATCCACAATTAACGTGCCAGGCTCCGCAATCGATATGACATTAAAAGTGCCGAAATTATAACGTAACCTCTTGTTTGAGATATTAGCTGTAGAGAATGCCTTGGAGCTCGAATTTTAGATGTAGTCCGCGAATTATAAATGTTACGTTGTTAAGTGTTTCAAAATACGTTTAGCTATGAAGAAATTTATTAGGCATAGTATTAGGTAGAATTTCTTTACGTCGATTTAAGTTTTATTAGCAGTTTAATTTAAAATAGGCAAATTTTACATTCAACGCTGTAAAAGAGCAGTGTTATAGCTTAACAATAATTAGAGACTCAGCATAGCTCCCTGTGGGATCCCAGTGTTTCTAATTTATTAAAATAAGACTTAAATGTGTGCTTCCATTTCTCTTTGTTTTAAGGCAGACCAATTATATTAGGGACAGTGGGATTAAGGATTATTACAACATTATAAATAAGTATAACTTAATGACTTTCCTATCGTATGTTTCGATGATAGAGGTATGACTATCATTGAAACAAGTATGCAATGGTTTGGCTTCAAAGCGAAACTTGTAAAACAAGGTTAAGTTCTGCCACTTACATCGCACTTGTTAATTAATACTAGAAATAGAATTTGTACCAAAAAAACGTTGAGTTGAAGAGTTGCGTAATTCATTCAATAATTATTGAACCAACAAAGGACTGACAGTCAAATACGCACAAATCGTTAAATATTTAACAGGATAAACGAACGAACAAGTGGGTATTTGTTTTATCTATGCATGAATACATATGATTATTTTTTTAAATCCGGCTTTACCTCATGTTAACAGCATCAGCGTATTCTTAAATATCAACCTTAGTTTTTATAACCCAATTATCTACTGAAGGCATACAACGAAGGAACTAAATTTATGTAATCATCAAGGGATGTAGTTCGCATATACATAGCTTGATAAAAGCCAAAGTACAGACATTGTTGCTTCGGACTTAATTTACTCTATGATTGTTCCCACTGCTGTACCACAGGCCTCCTATGAGACGCGCAATTTGGCAGATATGTATTACATGCTGTCGCCCTTTTTTTAAACTAATGGAGTGAAAATTATTGTGTGAAATTATTGTGTGAGTGTCTTTTAAGTTCAGTGTGATTTGGATGCTTTTGTAGATAAATCGATCAAAATTTCTATTATCTTATAGTTACTAAAAGTTCAGAGTTATAATAATCAGTGTACAATTTTAACTACAAAGTATCGTTTATTAACCAAGAGACTCTGTCGGAAGCTCTTATGTATAAATGGATTATACATAGATTACTAGCGGTCCGCCCCGGCTTCGCCCGTGGTACATATGAAAAATAGATGTTGGCCGATTCTCAGACTTACCCGATATGCACAGAAAATTTCATGAGAATCGGTCCACCCGTTTCGGAGGAGTATGCAGACTAACATTGTGACACGAGAATTTTATATATAAGATTATAATTCAGAATTATAATTCTAATCGACTACGAAAACTAATTAATTAAGAATCTCGAATTCCTGGCCATATACTTCGATTCGTTAGTATCCAAATCACGTTGGTTTATACAGGGTGTACCAAAAAGTAGTGATGAACGGAAGCTGAGAGGTAGAGGACCTAAAGGGCTATCCGAATCACCCCCATGTATGTTATGCGATTTTTCGTATTTTCGGAGTTATGACGTTTTTTTCAATTTTTCACCTATCGCCGAGTACGATGATATTTTCACTCATGCTGACGTCAATGATTGCGGAAGATGCTTGATTTTTTTTGTGTGCTAAGCTGAAAGATAGGCCAATTCAGTATGGTAACATTTACTATCGTTAGATCTTTGAATGGAATAAAAAAAAGAATTAAATGGCAAGAAATATAAAATTACCCAGTATGTTCACCACTTCAAGGGCCCGTAAAAAAATAAAATCACATAAAAAAAGTTTTCCGTTTGACTTTTAAAAACTTGCTCTATCTATCAGATAGCTACCCTGAAAATTTCATTTAATTATTCAGAAAGCTTCAATCGAAAAATTTAAATCTAAATGTGGTAAGTGCAAAAATTGAATTAACTTGATGATCATTAAAACCAATAAATAGGTGTTTAATTACCAGAAATTTTTAAAATAACCCCGCTGTTGCTCAATGCAAGTGCGACATCACCGTAAAAAGTTGTCTTTTAAATGTCTGAATGCCCTTTTATCATTTTTAATGGTTTCTTCTGCTACTATGAATTTCCGGGTTATTTCGTCCAAATTGTGGCAGTCTCTCGTCTTTGTAGTATCCCCAAGGAAAAAAATCAATAGGGTTTATGTCCGGGGACCGTGCAGGCCAGGCTAAAGGGCAAAGATACCCTGAAAGATGGATTGGTCGTTGCAGCCTGCGCATGCGCCGGTGATGCCTGCCTTAAAGCCTGGCCTCCACGGTCCCTCGACCTAAACCCCATTGATTTGTTTCAATGGGAATACTAAAAAGACCTCGGCTACTTGAGAAAATGCCACAATTTGGACGAAATAACCCGGAAATTCATAGTAGCAGAAGAAACCATTAAAAATGATAAAAGGGCATTCAGACATTTAAAAGACAACTTTTTACGGTGATGTCGCACTTGCATTGAGCAACAGCGGGGTTATTTTAAAAATTTCTGGTAATTAAACACCTATTTATTGGTTTTAATGATCATCAAGTTAATTCAATTTTTGCACTTACCACATTTAGGTTTAAATTTTTCGATTGAAGCCTTCTGAATAATTAAATGAAATTTTCAGGGTAGCTATCTGATAGATAGAGCAAGTTTTTAAAAGACAAACGGAAAACTTTTTTTATGTGATTTTATTTTTTTACGGGCCCTTGAAGTGGTGAACATATTGGGTAATTTTATCTTTCTTGCCATTTAATTCTTTTTTTTATTCCATTCAAAGATCTAACGATAGTAAATGTTACCATACTGAATTGGCCTATCTTTCAGCTTAGCACACAAAAAAAATCAAGCATCTTCCGCAATCATTGACGTCAGCATGAGTGAAAATATCATCGTACTCGGCGATAGGTGAAAAATTGAAAAAAACCTCATAACTCCGAAAATACGAAAAATCGCATAACATACATGGGGGTGATTCGGATAGCCCTTTAGGTCCTCTACCTCTCAGCTTCCGTTCATCACTACTTTTTGGTACACCCTGTATAACATCTAATAAGGCTAGCCTTGCGTAAATATGCGTTATTACGTCAGCAATACATAACAATGTATTGTCAATTATCACTTCATATGTATTCTGATATCGTTCATTTGACACGACCGTTGTCTTTGGTCATTAAATGTCATAATTTGAATTTTTGGCGCGATTTTTCAATGACAGTTCCTTGTTGAAACGTCTATTGTCTATGCTAGAATCAATTAACGTGCTGAAAGAAAAAAAATCGTCGATAAAATGTAGGTAAATAAAATGATACACACATCTTTCAAAATGGTTTCCCGTCGGAGCACCAATATCTGACTTTGTATGGTAACAAGAGTTGAAATTATTAAAATAAATATGAATGAAAGTCTATTTTTGTAACGCACAACGTGTAGCAAGGTCATGTTTTCAAATACCCGAGAATGTTTTCATTGTACCGTCGTTTATTTTGAAAACAATATTTTTGAAGTGCAAATACTTGAATACTTATTTTGTTGAAATTTCTTCTGGTTTATTGGAATAAAGTAATCTTCCGTGACTTTCGCATTGATTCAGATTGAATAAAACTAATTTAATTTACCTACTTAAAGTACCTAGCATACTATCTACTTGTAGTCTAATAAAAATAAATTCACCCGTTTCGTAGGTTTATCACTGACAGCATTTGGCTTTATCGTTATTCGGACTTTTAGAATGCGTTACTGTTAGTATAATGAATAATCAATACTTAAATTATTAATACTAATTTTCATATTTGTTAAACTTTAACGCCCAAATCGAACGGATTTTAAACTCGATAAAAAAGTTGTTTTTGAAATTTTGAAGTTAAAATGTGGGTACCACGTCTTTCATGCGATGATTTAAAATATACGCAAACTAGCGACCCGCCCCGGCTTCGCACGGGTGCAATGCTGATACTAAATACACTACAGAAAAACTGTGAACGTTGTATATAAAAACATAGCGTCCCGCTCCGGCTTCGCACGGGTATAAAATAGATAGCCGGGCGGCCGGCCTGTAGCGCTGCAAACGCTACGTCCCGCAATTTTTAAATCTGTAATATCTTCGAAAATATTCACTTAAATCATACGGTGTAAAGGGCCATATAGATCTATATTAAATGAACAATGTATTCAAGGTATTTAATTGGTTAAGGATTAATGCTGTATTGGTTAAAATCGCATCGAAAGTTAGCCATTATTTGTCGTAAAAAGTAAATGACAAAAAAAAGTTATTGTGGGTTATCCATAAGAGATAGACATATACCATCGCGGACTTTTCTGTAGACCTTTTCAATGTGTATAATACTTAGTACATTATTTTGATAAAACTCGTAGGATTCAGCCTGCGTTTGCAATTTAAGCGGAAAAAATGTAATTTTTTACGACATCACATTAGAAACCTCAAAAATAACAGTACTTCTCCACTATTTAATGGATGTTATTATACATATAAACCTTCCTCTTGAATCACTCTATCTGTTAAAAAAAACCGCATCAAAATCCGTTGCGTAGTTTCAAAGATTTAAGCGTACAAAGGGACATAGGGACATAGGGACAGGGAAAGCGACTTTGTTTTATACTATGTAGTGATAAAATCGTTACTTATTTACTTAATGAGACGATGTAGACCTTAATTATATCGTGTGATACATTCTAACATGACTCAACGCTGCATTTAAGTACTTGACTTGTTAATAATCTGTATTCGTCAATAAATATACATTTACAAACAAGCGTGATTAAAAGTGCAAAAATGTACTTTGATGTTTTGCCTGAGAGTACTTTTATTTTAGAACGGAATGTGATTTTTTATCTGTGCAATTTTGGCGCGAAAGCTCGACCGTCAAAAGAGGATGTTACAAATTTTATTGTTCGTCTCGTCCAATAGATTGTATAGATCTTGGAAATACTATGTGTATCTTTCGAAACATCAAACCTTGAAAACCATTGCTAAGATTGCGTATTCCTACTGCACTTAAGCACAAGGTCTCTTACGAAAAACCCACAATTTACAATGGCTTTTTAATCATTTTGGCGGGAAAGGTGACATTTCAGCGTTTTTTAGGGTTCCGTAGCCAAAATGGCAAAAACGGAACCCTTATAGTTTCGTCATGTCCGTCTGTCCGTCTGTCCGTCTGTCCGTCTGTCACAGCCGATTTACTCGGAAACTATAAGTACTACAGTGATGAAATTTGATGGGAATATGTGTTGTATGAACCGCTACAAAAATATGACACTAAATAGTAAAAAAAAGAATTGGGGGTGGGGCCCCCCATACATGTAACTGAGGGATGAAATTTTTTTTTTCGATGTACATACCCGTGTGGGGTATCAATGGAAAGGTCTTTTAAAATGATATAAAGTTTTCTAAAAAACATTTTTCTTAAAGTGAACGGTTTTTGAGATATCAGCTCTCAAAGTCGTAAAAAGTATGTCCCCCCCCCTCTATTTTTATAACTACGGGGTATAAAATTCTAAAAAAAATAGAGGTGATGCATGCTAATTAACTCTTTCAACGATTTTTGGTTTGATCAAAGTATCTCTTATAGTTTTTGAGATAGGTTGATTTAACTGTAATTTATTATATTTGCTGCTACGGAACCCTTTGTGCGCGAGCCCGACTCGCACTTGGCCGGTTTTATTTTTTATAAAGGCAAAGGTTCATATATGTACATCTTAATTGCGACAGTGAAAGAGGTTTTACGGTGATTAATTAACAGATAAAATATGTTCATTATTTTTTTTTGTAAACGTTTTTTTGTATGACGTCAAATAAACGTCAGTTATTATCAGTTTATCTCGAAAGTTACACTTGGAAAGCAAGATTTATAATTGTTTTTATCCTTAATTATTATTTTTATATCTAGCAGGAACGTGTAAAATGACTTGAACATAAAATGACAATATAAAGTTTATGACAAAAGCATTAAGATAATTTAAATTAATGTTGCCAATGCGTGACTTGGTGGTAAAATTTATGGCAATTTATGACGTTAAAAGTTTTCACGGTGAAGGTTATAACCTTTCTAGATATTTAATGTTAAAAACAAATCATAAGTTTCAAAAATCTAAAACTAATTGTATCGTTACCGACCCTTGATGACAAAGTTTGAATTTCAACAAAATTCTGTACATTTAGAAATTAAAGACTTTTTAACGGATTTTAAACGCGATTTATTCATTCTATTATTTTCCCGACGTTTCGAACACTTTACAGCGAGCGTGGTCACGGGGAGACAGAATAGAATGAATAAATCGCGTTTAAAATCCGTTAAAAAGTCTTTAATTTCTAAATGTATAATACTCGCGTAAAATCAAACATCAGAAAATACTAAAATTCTGTACGTTTAAAGTCAAAATCTTAAATCCAAAATTCTACAAAAAGACGGTCTTGAGCCGACGAAGCCCCACGAAGTGGCGCTCCTATTTCTGTGTAGTTTTAAAAAACACGAACCTAACCTAACCCACCCCTTTATCCAAACCAAAAATTTCTGATTACGAATTTTCGGCATATTATAAAATGCCGACCGTTTGTAAACGGCGAGATTATACAATTTGCCTGTGACAGATACATACAAACCTACAGGTGGAGCTATAAAATGCGTCTTTTAAACTTCTACCAGTGTTCAGAAAGCTACATTCTTGTTGATGTTGAAGCTATAAATAATGATCTGACTAAGGATGCGTGAACCGTAAATAACAATTATTTTTGTTTATGGTATTCATTATTTATACGTTTCGTATACCGAAGTAATGAATAAGGAAATTGTTTTTTTATAGGAAATGGGTAGGCTTGAAGTATTTGAGGACAGATTGAAAAGTATTTTTATATGGATGAGATTCGTAAAAAAGGCGGCAAATTTTTTGTAAGTTATTTAAATTACAGATAAGTATGTACCTTAAAAAAGTAATAAATAATAATTATGAAGTGAAATTTCATTCATAATGTTATATTTTAAACTACATGTAATTTTATCTGCCGCCTTTTTTTAAACACACATTTAGGAGGCGCAGAAAAAAAACTATGTACTTATATCTAAAACACCATTCATAATAGGTTCATTGACCTTGACACTTGACATGTGAACCAAACGATTTGACATAAGTTTGACATTGAACTTTTGACATTCTGTAAAATCATAAACGTCAACTGACAAAGGAGGTTTTAAATGTATAATAAAATTAATTTTGTATCTATATGCAGCTGGCCAATATGTTTAAAAAGGTTGCGTATTTTGTTTCTAAATTTAAATTTATTTGTATGTGGTAACCTTAGATTACAAAATAAAATACAGATGGAGCATGACAACCGCCCGTCGCCCTTGTCAAAGAAAATACGAAATCAAAAGCAAATACGTCGCTGCTCCAGTGCTATAGCGCATATAGTGTCATGCAATACGTCAAAAAGGGTTTGCAATTTTAGTAAAAAAATGCTGTCTTGTGATAATAAAACGCTGTAAAATTTGTTCCCGAAAACAAAAAAAAAAGATAAAACATCGTTTCACAGGTTTTCTGTAGATTATTTGGCTGATTTATTTCTTTATACGAATAATAATTTTACAGATATGAAGGAATACAAAACTTCAACGTATGTTGCCAGTATTTTAAAAATGAATTTGCCATTTTTATTGGTAAAACGGTAAAACGGTTAAAAGATCTTCAGGGTAATGCTGTTGGATTTTTCGATCGTGAAAGTGATTATTTGTAAAGTGCACTAAAGGTTCATGATCATTATTAGATTATTTTAATAAGCATAATACATTATTTTGTTACTTTTATAAAGCTTAAAAACGCCATAGTCGTTTTCGCTAGCGATTTAATTTATGTGAACTCTATGATGGTTATAATGAAAATAAAATGTCCCGTATTCTCGACTAAAAACTACCGCTATTTGCATTCATATATTTTGAAAAATAAAAAATAATATAATTATTATAGTTAATATTGAAAATTTTTGAAGTGAAACTTCTTTATCGGGGTTGGAAAAAAATTTAGTGTAACATTTTTTCGTTTCGTTACGTGCCATCTTTTTCTTGTCCCTACCACGCGTGATTCGACCGACGTATTTCTGTAAAGTTGCAAAGGATTTTTTGAAAAATAAGGTCATAAAGAAGTTCACTTCTTACGTGTGTACACTAGTATACGCACACATTTTTTTATGTAATTTATTTAATTAAAAATTGAATACAATTATTTTGTCCATATATAACTTTAGTAGGCAGGTACTTTATATTATAATAAAAGAATTTTTACTATATTATAAAAAAAAATATCAACAAACCCGAAATAATATTAAAATAAAAATTAAAACTTGACTGCTAATTTATAAATAGCCTACGTTACTACCGCCACTAACATAATAATTCAGATGATTGCAATGAAACCTCACAACTCAAAATCGGTCCAACGGTTTATACTGCAGGGCGTAAAAGAAAATATATTATACATACATACATAAACTCGAAAAACATAACCCTCTTTTTTCCGTAGTCGGGGAAAAATTTGGGAAATTTTTCAATATCTGGTAACATTACACGCACACAGAAGCACCGTGTACGTACAGTGCAGCGGCGAAATGACAGCACACATAGCTTTATTGAAAATGACGATAAATCATTCGGTTTAGTTCGGCAACGCTCCATCTGTCTTTTATTTTGTAATCTAAGGTGGTAACATAGATTTCTGTATGAATTATGTACTAGCTGGTTTTTCTGGCTTCACCTGCGTTGACCTGATATAAAAAAATGTTTTATTGAAATTGTAAAAAAGATCCAATAGATTTCATGTTATATTCTTGACATTGTTACCAAAATCAAATGCTCACCAATTAAAGGATTTTTTAGAAAAACTAGCGGTCCGCCCCGGCTTCGCCCGTGGTACATATTTACGTTTTCTCTACACAAAAACCATCCTCGTACTTCAAGGAATATAATAAAAAAAGAATTATCGAAATCGGTTCAGCCGTTCTCGAGTTATGCGCTTACCAACACATTTTGCGATTCATTTTTATATATAAGAAGAAGAAGAAGATAACGATACTTTTAATTCTATGTTAATAACATCACATTCTCGGGTTTTAGACCAAATTAATTAACTTTTTCTTTCCATATTTTTATAGAGCGTAAAGTTAATTTAAATAAATTATACTATTAATAAATATAAAGAAAGCAAATGATTTTTACGCGAATGAAAATTCGCAAATGTTGAATGAAATGAGGTCACAAGTTATTTTAGACTAAGAGCGTATACGCACTATGCGGGTAGCCGCATTGCGGGTAGCCGTCCGGCTGACCGCAAGCACAATTATGTACGTAATATTCATTTCTATGCGCACTGTGCGGTCTGCGGTAGCCGCATCGCAGTGCGCATAGTGCGTATACGCTCCAAGCTGTCAACATATTTTATTGTATAAATTAAAAATGCAAGTTTATGAATAAGTAGTTAATACCGTCTGTTAATTTTGTTTATGTATAAAATGTTTAAAATGTGGAAAGTTGCATTTTTTTAAATAAAATAAGGTGAAATTTATGTAAAAAAAAATGTAGGTAATTATTATGTTTTTTTGTCTTTTCTCTAAAGTTTTTTGAAGTGAAACTTCTTTATCGGGGTTGGAAAAAAATGTAGTGCAACATTTTTTCGTTACGCGTGACATTTTCCCGTTACGCGCCATCATTTTCTTATCCCTATCACGCGTGATTCGACATATTTCTGTAAAGTTGCATAATGCATATAGTAAATTATTTTTTGAAAAATAAGGTCATAAAGAAGTTTCACTTTTTACGTGTGTACACTAGTAAACGCACACATTTTTTTTGTATACCACAGCATGCCTAATTCCCACTTTCTAGATAAAAAACTAGATATTATTTTTACTTGAAGCTAGTTTAATTTTTTTGTATTATGTACAACGAATAAATCTAAGCCCTTTTTATGAATTTTGAAACTAAGATGGGAAAAAATCTGTTAAAGGGAAACTAAAAAATGTATAGCATTTAGAAATGTTTGTTTGAAAATTAGTGTTTTGGGATAATTTTGAAGTAGTTTATGGTTTTTTAATGAATAAGAAGACTTTCTTAAAATTAAAAATATATATACGTAATGTTAACAAGAAAATTTAGTTAAGTTAATTTTTGAAAAATTAATAATATCGAAATTTGCCCTAAACACTAAAAATGTTTTAAAATTTAAACAATGTAGACTGATATGTTTTAGATAAAGCTATTTTAAGATTATATCACAGACTAATAATAATATACTACGTATACAACAGACGGTGCACTCCATACAAAAAAAGTTGCACTATGAATTTACGCAATTAAAGCGCCAGTGGGGAAATAACGTACTACGTGTTCGATTATATCTCTTAGTCTTTTGCTTTTAACACACTAGATGGCACGTTAAACACAGACTTGATGTTCTTTTCCTTCCAGAGCCACTAGATGGCACTAATGTAAATATATGTACACGTACCTTTTATTTTCAAGTCTTTGGCGTCAAGTGTCAACGTCAACTGTCAACATAATATTTTGTACCTACTCGGATTTTTAAATGTAAATACGATTCTCCACAAAAACATTGTAGACACAAGAAAGGGATTTCTACATTTGCTACTAAGAAGGATATGGGATCATGAAGGATTTCATCTGTTTTAATACCAGTAAAATGGAATGAGCGCCGTGGCCGTGACTGTGTTTGGTACATAAAGAATGACAAACATTCAACTTAAAATTATTATGAGTGCATTACGGGCAAGGGCACAATAAGTTGTCCTTTGACTAAGATGTACTTAATTTTAAGGAACACTAAAATGGATGGCTAGAATAGCTGGTATAATCGCATACATAGTATTTATTTCTAGTCTGTTGTATAAATAATCAAAGACTACAAAATATATAGTGAACTATGTCTTTAATATTAATTCTACAGTTTACAGTGTAGTGTGTAATCTATTGTATGTGTGCGTCTAGAATATATAGTCCTGTTGTTCTACAGTTTAAGCAGTTCAATACAAGCTTACAGTCGAGTCAAGTGTTTCATTAACCACCAACCATTGCATGGCAACCCTGCCAGTTTTGTAAATTGTAGTCTACCTAACCTGACTGTTGGTTTTGATTTGTATCACACAAAGAATACTATACCAAATTTCAAGAAATAAGAATTAAATATTTGATTAACTTTTACTAATATACAGGAGCTTATACATCAAACAAGACCAAAGCAGGGCTTTGGAGAAAGTGTGTATGGACAAAGACCACAATACATATGGTGCGGACAACTGCATGAAAAGCATGCAGTAAGGGACATTAAATAAATAAATAAATAAAACACATTTATTGTCAAGATCACAACACGAGATACATTTATAAACGAAGGAAAAACAAAAAGAAATAAAAAGAAAAATAATTAAATAAAAATAATCTTATTCCTAAGAACTGTAATGTGGCAGTGAGTGACCTGACAAATGGAGCCAACTCAGTATATGATGGCAAGGTGATTAATACCTCACCACCACTGATTTTCAGTGACCCCAAGTGACTATTGGAGTTTCAGTCTAGAATTGTATATAATGATAATTTAACATGAGTATATTATGTGAAAGATATATTTCTATTAATATGATAAATACTAATAAATAAATACATCAGTTAAAACATGATATACATATATATACATATATATATTATGTATAGGTAGATATAATATCAGTATGTAATTATGTATATACTTAATGTAAATAAATAAAATGAAATTATGTATATGTTACCGGAAATGTATGAAATCAAGGAATTGTATACAAATCCTAGTGGTCTAAGATCCGAATATAAGTCGAAATGCAACGGCGTGATAATAGAATGAGACCAATTTTATAATAAATTAAGTGTATTAAAAATGGTTTGACTGGAAAAATCCTGGACAGGATATTTTTTATTAATTATTAAAAAAAAAGTATTTTCATTTTTTATTAATTGCAGTTTCGAGATAATAAAACAAACGTTATTTGAAGACTTTTTAACGAATGGGTCTCAAACTAATAGGAAATGTGTACAATGCCGATGCCACTTAGGAAATGTATAAAATATTGTTTAATAAACTATTTAATGCATACATATCCTAGTAAATGTATAATCTTCCTTGGAATTATATATAATTCCAATATCGTATTAGGAAATGTATATAAAGTAAATGATTTCTGTAATAAAACACGTTGTTATTTTTTTTATTATAGCACTTATTGAGACAATCGGGTAACAGTCTTACCGTAAAATAATAATAATATGTTCATATTATCTTACTAATTAACATTTCTTAAATCAACTTATATTCAATCAAATCAAATTTTCATTTAAGTATTTAAGGGTGCTATTACCGATTTTTAACAAAAAACGCTATTTTACGGTACCATTTTAACTCAAAGCAATTACACGTGAGAACAAAGTAATATCTTAATTTAAAGATAATATATTCAGATCTACGATCATCTTATAAAAATTGTACGACGTCATACAAAATTGTCGCTGAAATACGATTTTCCCAGCACAATGATCGCATAAAATGCAAAAAAATGGGGTCTAAAACGGTACAATTTTAAGAAAATTAAAAGCCTAATCTATCTTCTTACCTATAAATTATTGAGGGATATACAATATACATATAGTCCTTTATAGATTCTGATAATTTTTTTGTATCTAAATCAAAATTTTATTTCAATTATTTAGACTAGAGTAGATAATTTTTGAAACAAAAAAAAATCGCAGTCGGATGAAACCCATTAGAAAAGAAGGGGAATATGATAAAAATGTAAGGAAAAATAAATTACGGTCAATCCGAGTTCGGGAAGCGGGAGGGGGGAGCTTTTAAGAGAAAAAAATGGTTTCTCTCAATTTCCGACAAAACTATAAGTCCTATAGAAAAAAGTTCAATGGCAAAAGTGTAGGTAATTAAAAGTTCTACAACTTTTGTATTCACAATTTTTTCACATAACCTAAAAATTTAGGTGAAAAATTCAAAAAACCAAGTTTTTGGTCTTTTATTTCTATCTACTTCAAAATTTATTTTTTTTTGTAAGAAATTTGGTGGAAACTTACTTCATTATGTCCCAAATACACTGTAATTTATTTGATTGAAAATATTTATTTTTTCGCCTTATTTTGAATTAATACCAAAAAAACAACCTAATTTTCAATCGAAAAGTCACCCGTCAAAATATCAGCTTTTTTCAAAAACTTGGGGTGCCTTTTATTCATTGAAATCTCTACTTTCATATGGTGTAAAAAAAATAAACACCACCATAGTAAATGTTCTCAGGAAATGCATACAAACAGTCTGAAAATTAGCTTTTACTAAATCAGGCACACTTCTCGAACTACCTGAAATGTTTTTATCGACATCATTTTGCTTTTGAATATGCTGTAAAATATTAAACTTAGAACAGATAATTATTTTTCTTTTGAAATATTACCGAAAAGCCGATACAAGAGAAGATATAGAGTTCAAGAAGTGTGCCTGATTTAGTAAAAGCTCATTATCACACTGTTTGTATGCATTTCCTGAGAACATTTACTATAGTGGTGTTTATTTTTTTTACACCATATGAAAGTAGAGATTTCAATAAATAAAAGGCACCCCAAGTTTTTGAAAAAAACTAATATTTTGACGGGTGACTTTTCGATTGAAAATTAGGTTGTTTTTTTGGTATTAATTCAAAATAAGGCGAAAAAATAAATATTTTCAATCAAATAAATTACAGTGTATTTGGGACATAATAAAGTAAGTTTCCACCAAATTTTGTAGAAAAAAAATAAATTTTGAAGTAGATAGAAATAAAAGACCAAAAACTTGGTTTTTTGAATTTTTCACCTAAATTTTTAGGTTATGTGAAAAAATTGTGAATCCAAAGTTGTAGAACTTTTAATTACCTACAACTTTGCCATTGAACTTTTTTTTATAGGACTTGTAGTTTTGTCGGAAATCGAGAGAAACTATTTTTTTCTCTTAAAAGCTCCCCCCTCCCGCTTCCCGAACTCGGATTGACCGTAATTTATTTTTCCTTACATTTTTATCATATTCCCCTCCTTTTCTAATGGGTTTCATCCGACTGCGATTTTTTTTATCTTTTCATCATTTTCAAAGGCTTCTACCCCAGTCTAATTAGCTAAATTAAAAATACTTGTCGATTTCTTCATACATTTTGCTCTCGCGGGTCGTCAGACCGCGCTCAGAAGCGCTCTTGGAAGGACGGGTGTATCGCTCCTCGTCCCAAAAATAAAACGAATTAGAAAAAGATTACTGTGCGTGCACTGTCGTTTTCGCGATTTGAAATATTTGATACTTTATAAGAGTAAACTGTTTATCTTTCATATTCCAATTATTTGTAATTTTAAATTATGTTTTAAAAATGACCTTGCCTGAGATGCTCTTTTTTATGGGTTGTTGAATAGATTGGTGGGGTGAAACAATTCAAGATGGCGTCGACGAAAATTTGACTTTTTTTTCGTGATGGGTGTCATTTTCAAAGTTTTTGGGGTAGCTATTAACGAATATGAGGTCAAAACTGAAATCCAAGATGGCGCTGACGAAAATTGTACATCTTTTCGTCATGGGTGTCATGTCATTTTAATGGTTTTTGGGGTAGCTATTAACCAATATGAGGTCAAAACTAAAATCCAAGATGGCGCCGACGAAAATTGTACATCTTTTCGTCATGGGTGTCATTTTCATGGTTTTTGGGGTAGCTATTAACCAACATGAGGTCAAAACTAAAATCCAAGATGGCGCCGACGAAAACTTTTACATATTTTCGTCATGGGTGTCATTTTCATGATTTTTGGGGTAGCTATTAACGAATATGAGGTCAAAACTAAAATCCAAGATGGCGCCGACGAAAATTGTACATCTTTTCGTCATGGGTGTCATTTTCATGGTTTTTGGGGTAGCTATTAACCAACATGAGGTCAAAACTAAAATCCAAGATGGCGCCGACGAAAAATTTACATATTTTCGTCATGGGTGTCATTTTCATGGTTTTTGGGGTAGCTATTAACGAATATGAGGTCAAAACTAAAATCCAAGATGGCGCCGACGAAAATTGTACATCTTTTCGTCATGGGTGTCATTTTCATGGTTTTTGGGGTAGCTATTAACCAACATGAGGTCAAAACTAAAATCCAAGATGGCGCCGACGAAAACTTTTACATATTTTCGTTATGGGTGTCATTTTCATGGTTTTTGGGGTAGCTATTAACCCGTTTGAGGTCAAAACTAAAATCCAAGAAGGCACCGACGAAAAGTTTGACATCTTTTCATCATGGGTGTCATATTTTCATGGTTTTTGGAGAAGCTATTAACGAATATAAGGTCAAAACTATAATCCAAGATGGCGCTGACGAAAATTAGACTTTTTTCGTGACGGGTGTCATTTTCATGGTTTTTGGGGTAGCTATTAACGAATATGAGGCCAAACCTAAAATCCAAGATGGTCATCGAATTTCAAGATCGCATCATGGTAATACTGTCGCGTTATGGAGCAAGGCGGCGATTTTGGTATCTATGAATCTCGCCAAAGAAAATTCACTCCTGCCACTTTTTTCGGCACAGACGTTCTTTTTTATTTTATTCTCTTCGTTTAAATGTTTTAGATAAACTATATTTTAAATATAGTTTAGCGAATATATTTAAAGTTAATAATATCTGTCAGAATATAAACACAGATGATGATTGCCACAGAGTTGCGTTTTATATTACATTTCTAAATTCTAAATATGCATTTCAATGTTCTTTAAATTTGTTTTTTTAAGACTTTCTACAAAACTGTAGTTGTTTACGTTTTTGTTATTTTATTTAAGTTTACTTTAAAGGAGTAAGAAAAATATACCTATTTATCGACGGTTACATTGGGGATTTGATAATACCTACATAGCTACCCCAAAAACCATGAAAATGTCACCCGTGTCTAAAAGATGTAAAATTTTCGTCGGCGCCATCTTGGATTTTAGTTTTGACCTCACATTGGTTAATAGCTACCCCAAAAACCATGAAAATGACACCCGTGTCGAAAAGATGTAAAATTTTCGTCGGCACCATCTTAGATTTTAGTTTTGACCTCATATTGGTTAATAGATACCCTAATAACCGGGAAAATGACACCCATGACGAAAATATGTAACATTTTCGTCCGCGCCATCTTGGATTTTAGTTTTGACCTCATATATTGGTTAATAGCTACCCCAAAAACCATTAAAATGACACCCATGACGAAATGATGTCAAATTTTCGTCGGCGCCATTTTGGATTTTAAATTTGACCTCATATTGATTAATAGATACCCCAATTACCATGAAAATGACACCCATGACGAAAAGATGTAAAATTTTCGTCGGCGCCATCTTAGATTTTAGTTTTGACCTCATATTGGTTAATAGATACCCTAATAACCGTGAAAATGACACCCATGACGAAAATATGTAAAATTTTCGTCCGCGCCATCTTGGATTTTAGTTTTGACCTCACATTCGTTAATAGCTACCCCAAAAACCATGAAAATGACACCCATGACGAAAATATGTAAAATTTTCGTCCGCGCCATCTTGGATTTTAGTTTTGACCTCATATTGGTTAATAGCTACCCCAAAAACCATGAAAATGACACCCGTGTCGAAAAGATGTAAAATTTTCGTCGGCGCCATCTTGGATTTTAGTTTTGACCTCATATTGGTTAATAGATACCCCAATTACCATGAAAATGACACCCATGACGAAAAGATGTAAAATTTTCGTCGGCGCCATCTTAGATTTTAGTTTTGACCTCATATTGGTTAATAGATACCCTAATAACCGTGAAAATGACACCCATGACGAAAAGATGTACAATTTTCGTCAGCGCCATCTTGGATTTCAGTTTTGACCTCATATTCGTTAATAGCTACCCCAAAAACTTTGAAAATGACACCCATGACGAAATGATGTCAAATTTTCGTCGGCGCCATTTTGGATTTTAAATTTGACCTCATATTGTTTAATAGCTACTCCAACTCCTTGAAAATGACACCCATGACGAAAAGATTTCAAATTTTCGTCGGCGCCATCTTGGATTTTAGTTTTGACCTCATATTGGTTAATAGCTACCCCAAAAACCACCCAAATTTGCAAATGTGTTTGCTACTTAGGAAAAGTTCAGATTTAAAGATATAGTTAATGTGACGAATTTAATTTATTGCATTCCGACTGTTTCTCGGAATAACATACATTTACTAAGAATTGCATACAAATACAATGCCGGGTTTAATATATTGCCGGTAACATAATATTATGTATGATAATAATTCTTAAAGTATTTTATAGATACATTTCTTAAAAAGCTTCGATATATGAATAATATGTACACAATATACAATAATACAATTCATATTCAAATTGTTGTAAAATAGTCACACTTTTTTAAGTTGGTTGAATTCACTAAAATACACATAAGGATCGTACCTACTAATAAAAGTAACAAAATGAATTTTTAAAGTTCCCAGTAATCTTCTGGAATCAATTTCAATAAAAATATAAAAAAAATAATATCAAGTATGAATATGGTCTATAAAATGGAATGCGCTATGTTTACGTGAGCGTGATGTCCCGCGAACCACGTTGCGACGTTAAATACCTAAATTTGAGTAGCGCAGATTTGTGACAGCGTCCTTAAAAAAGTATTTTATACATTTCTTAAAAAACTTCGATATTGTATACAATTATACAATTCATATTCAAATTTTTGTAAAATAGTCCCACTTTTTTAAGTTGGTTGAATACACTAAAATACTTATTAGGATCGTACCTACTAATAAAAGTAACAAAATGAATTTTTTAAAGTTCCCAGTAATCTTCTGGAATCAATTTCAATAAAAATATAAAAAAAAAAATATCAAGTATGAAGATGGTCTTTAAAATGGATTGCGCTATGTTTACGTGAGCGTGATGTCCCGCGAACCACGTTGCGACGTTAAATATACCTAAATTTGAGTAATAGTCCGGGATACATCGTCCATTTTTGCAAGTGATTACTATCAAGCTAATTTTTCGTGAGTAGCTTTATTTTGATGAGATGCCCAATAATTTCATGTACGAAACTCTCGATTGTGGTAGCTTACAGAGGTAACAAGGATAAAAATTTTTGATTTGACGGTACCCAAATATTTATTACGCAATTTGTAGGACAATATGTCTGTTGAATTATACAAGTATTAAATAAGTGAAAATAAAAAAATCAGCTGGTTAGTAATCATTTATGATGACTTCGTTATCGATACACATTGGAAAGGGGGACTCTTTGATCAAACCATAGATTTTGTAGGACAAATATTTTTTCGAATAATTTAGATAATAATCTTGAGATTGAACAAAAAAAAACATTCAGTTGGTAATTAATATTTGAGAACCATCAAATCAAAATATTTTATCCTTGTTTCCTCTGGTAGCTACGACAAACGAGAGTTTCGTACATGAAATTATTGGGCATCTCATCAAAATAAAGCTACTCACGAAAAATTAGCTTGATAGTAATCACTTGCAAAAATGGACGATGTATCCCGGACTATAACGCAGATTTGTGACAGCGTCCTTAAGGTAATCAGTCCCCTCGTCCTGCTGTCCCCGTGTACATGTCGCAGTTGGATTGTATAATCCGCCGTATTACAAACGGCCGGCATTTTGTAATATGCCGAAATTCGTCTTTTTCAAACATTCTACAAAAAGACGGTCGCGAGCCGACGGAGCCCCACTTCGTGGGGCTCCTATTTCTGTATAGTTCTAAAAAACACGAACCTAACCTAACCCACCCCCTTATCCAAACCAAAAATTTCTGATTACGAATTTTCGACATATTACAAAATGTCGGCCGTTTGTAATTCGGCGGATTATACAATCCGATTGCGACATACATACCCCTCGTCCCGCGTACCTTCCAATATCTTAGATGTTTTACATTTCCGACTGTTAGTTAGGTAATATATGGATTTCCTAGGAAATGTGTACTATAAAATAATTTATTTCACACATTTCCATGCGATTTTAGGAATTACATACATTTCCTGGGAATTTTATACAATGACGGATTACATACATTTCCGTTAACATATACTTACAATGTTTATAATTATAATGATAAATAGGCAGAAAATAACGGTCTATATAATGTTATGTTATATTATAACCAGTAAATAAAATAAATATTTAATTAAAGTTTATGTGTAAACTGTAATTCGATACAAATGCAGGGTTAGAACAGGATTTTAAAATATGTCTCCGGTATTGGAAACGAAAATTATTAATATTTGTCAAACTGGTTAAATGGTGGTGGAATGTTGTTCCAACACTTATGGCTCTTTCAATTTATGCGTTTCGTATCGGACCGCTAGTCGCTACAGTGCCGAAGCTGTGCGTTTGTCGTACGGCGCACGGCCGGTCGTTTGTTTTCATACAAAATGCACAGTGCGGCAACAGCGCGGCGTCCGTACCGCGAACGCTCGACAGCAGGACGGCAATCTACAGATCACCCATATTTGGCAATCTCGCTTCACCTAATGGCCTTGTCTGTTCAAGCCGAAATGAATTAATTACCTACTGCAAAAATTAAATAATTTAGATTACCTGGAAAAGACAAGGAAAATAAACTTTAAACAAGTGTTCGACCGATTATTACCAAGTAGGTAAATAAATTAATGACAAGACAAGGTAATTAATGCTAATAATTTCCTAAAGAAAACATTTTTTTCAAAATTTTCACATAATAGGTACTAGTACCTAACTAGACTCAAAAGTTTATGATAAGTCAATGAATGATAAATAGAATATGTTTAAGTAAAATGAAGTAGTTTATTTTACAATAAATTAATCTTATAAATTACCAACTTTCATTCTACGGCTTCAACCGTGTGCCTTATTCAATCCCTGTTCCTACACCTTGAATCCTATTTATGCAACAAAATTGAGATGTCCTTTTTCAACGTAGGTATGTACCGTGTATGTATATCGAAATTTCCGTCAAAATCGGTTCAGACGCGTGCGGGAATACCTATTTTCTTGTGGTCCCACTATTTTCTATTTTGTCCTACTATGACGGAGTAACTTTCGTATTTATCTACAAAACAGAAATGATTTGATTGTTTGTTTGTTTGTATTGGATAGGATCCGAAACTACTGGATTGATTTGAAAAATTATTTCACCATTCGAAGCAAAAATTATACCTACCTGATGAACATAGGCTACTTTTTATAACGGGAAAATACTTCATTCTTATGGGAATCGATGTCGAAATATTTCAGTTTAGGCGCATAAAGAAAAAAAACGCAAAGGATCATTCAAAACCTTTTCTACGGTTTAAATCTCAAAACTTTTTGGTTCATACTTCATATAAATTATAAAGGTAATCTGATAGGATTATTTAGAAAATAAAACAAGATGACGTAGGTAGGTATTTAACTTTAGTTTCGATTTATTATCATTATGAATTCTTGATATTCTTAACGACGCGGTTGGCGCAGAGGTAAAGTAACTGCCTACTGAGCTGACGGTCCCGGGTTCGATCCCCGGTCAGGGCAAATATTTGTGTGATGAACTTGATTATTTGTTTTTGGGTCTGGGTGTTATCTATATATGTATTTATAAAATATTAAATTATATTTATCGTCGTCTAGTACCCACAACATAAGCCTTAATTGAGATTACTGTGGGACTAGGTCGATTTGTGTAATATTGTCCTTTAATATTTATTTAATTTGTATACTTATAATTAAATGTGACTAGAAATAATATACTTACTACGGTTTAAGTATAGGTTGTATTATGTATATTATTTTGTAATGAGATCTTGCAATCAAATATTCACACAATCTCGCAAGTTTTCCGACAATTCATTTTTCGTATGAAAACGATCAATACACTAGGTACCTACCAAATATAAGCCGCTACAGGAACGCAGTTAGTAATAATTAATAACGGCTTTAACCCATTTACAATATTTTTTATAGGTACTGCAAAGGCAATGAGGTTATGTATTAAAAACGTAGTATATTATTATTAGTCTGTGGTCTGTGATATTATTATTAGTCTGTGTTAAAAACGTGAAAAGTAACGTAAAAACGTCTGTAGTGCCATCTAGTATTCGTTTAGCATCGCCAAATCGGAGGAGAATAACTTGTTTATAGTAGTTTCATGAGATGGCGTTGTTTTGAATATAAACTTTTCTGTAAAATTAGTTAAAATCGAGTGAAAATTAAATTAAATAGGTAGGTTCCATTTACAAAAGTATGTAAAAAATTATAAAAAGCAATGAAATTGCAATTAAATCTAATTTTATTTTTTGCTGGTTAAAATGATACACTTAGCGGCATCTATTGGTAGACGGATGGCATTAATCGTCTTTTGTATGTAGTGCACCAGACATGATTATATGGTTGTTGTAATTTATTTTATTGTATCCTTGTGTAACGGGTGAGGCAGTCATTAAACTTAAATTATTATAATAAAAATTATTTTAATAATTTGTCTTTTATTTGCATGAAAACCATTTATTTATTACTAGCTGCTCCGCGTGGTTTCACCCCCGTGGCTCCTCTCCTGTTGATGATATTATAGCCTATAGCCTTTCTCGATAAATGAGCTATCTAACACCGAAAGAATTTTTCAAATCGGACCAGTAGTTCCCGAGATTAGCGCGTTCAAACAAACAAACAAACTCTCCATTCCACTCATCCATTCTATAATACCGTAGAACATTTTTTTGTTCTATCTTCAATAGATTCCGCAGCGCACGCGATGACAGAAGTTTTATTGCGGAATTTTTTACACCTTGGGTTACATTATTGCATTTTTGGTAAGGATCTCTATTTTTTTTGAAAATGCAATATAGCCTATGTTGCTCAGTAAAGAATAGTAAAGATGCAGCTTTCTAATGGTGAAAGAATTTTTGAAATCGGTCCAGTAGTTTAAGCGTGAAAACCATACATTCATGCATACAAACCTTTCCTCTTTATAATATTAGTAGATATAGATATTAGATAAAAAGTTAAAAGATAGATAATTTAGTACCTATATAAATCAACTATCGTAATCGCATTTACACCATCTTTTACTCAAGAACGGCTGAACTGGTTTTCGCGATATTTGTTTCATTTATATACCTTGATTAGCATAATAACTAATTAAAACAATTATTAACAATTGAATAATTTAAAATTATTAATCGTGTATATTTAAATAACTTCTGTAATTAACTAATTCAATTGTTTTACTTTTCTATACAGAATACATTAATTAATAGAATATATAAAAAAAATGTGTACGTGTAGTTACTAGTGTAGGTACACACGTAAGAAGTGAAACTTTTTAATGGCCTTATTTTTAAAAAAAAATACTATAATTATGCAATTATTTGAGCAATCAGAATTTCGTAAACGGCTGCAACGATTTTCATGAAATTAAGAATTTGGTTTCAGGGACGCTAAATCAGTCAGTCTTAAAGAGAGCATTAAAATTTAGCTAAAATCATGTTTAGAAAATATCATGAAACAACGACCAATGGCCAATGCTCTTGCAAATTAAAAAAAATATTTGGTAAAGCTACATTTTTTACAATGAATATTAAATTTTCATTGAAATAAATAGGTAGGTAATGGGAAAATAATTATACGTCGTCTTTTCTGTGCAATAAATACTGAACCAGAAGTTAAAATCGTGTTAACAATTATTATTAAATCAATAAATAATAAAGAAAATTATAATTATGTACCTATATATAAGAAAATAATAATTGATAGATGTCGTTCTTACAGCAAATTTAAATAATTTGGAAAATCCAAAAGTGCACGCCTCATAATTTTTTTTTAATAAATAATTATTAATTATTATTTTTGTTTATTTAATAACAATTAAACCACATCGAATCAGACCCTGAAAAATGAAAGGGTTCTATTCCTGAGCATACTCAAGCGTAAGAGAAAAAAAAAAGACTCGATTAGTAAAGTATTTCGGTCGCTATCGTGTTAACAAGAAAAAGGATTCGCACATACAGGACACACGGACGTCCAAGACAGAACTTTTTAAAACTGTTTTTTAACTAGTTTAAATAACAAAAATGACATCAAAAATATCATGAACGTTAAAAATAGTGTTTTTTCTTAATATGTGTGTGTATGTATTATCTTACAAGTGCAATGTATGATACATAAAGACATTTTAAGTTTGAAAAATCAGATGTTTTGCGCGAAGTGACAGTAGTACCCACCTCAACGCTTCGCTTATGAGGCGTGCAATAATACAGAATATTATCTTTCTTAAACTATCTCTTTCTTGGAAAAGGCTTTTTTCATATAAAATTGTGTTAACATTTTAATTGTCATGTAGATTGCATAGATAGATATAGTTAAATGTTTTTTAAACATAAAAATGTACTTAATGTCATTTTTACGTGCGTAAGTGCAAAAAACTTAACTTATGGTAAGTACGGAGTAGGTACATTATGTAATATTACTTGAACTATTATTGAAAATTAATACTATAATATTAAATGTAATTTATACTAATATTATAAACCTGAAGAGTTTGTTTGTTTGTTTGAACGCGCTAATCTCAGGAACTACTGGTCCGATTTGAAAAATTCATTCGGTTAGATAGCCCATTCACCGAGGAATGCGACCAACAGGAACGGAGCAGCGCGGGTGAAACCGCCGAGCGCAGCTAGTTCTTCTATAAAATCCTATTGTCTATGTGCGTAGTGGGTGGCGGCAAATCGATCGTAGCGCAGTAGGGTACGACGTCGCAGAAATTGTCAAATTGCTTTTTTTTCATAACTTCCTTTATAATTTTAAGTAAAAACGTAAAAATTTGCGAGATGGGCACAGAGCAATGTAATATGTATAGGATACTAGCTTTCCACCCGCGGCTTCGCCCGCGTTTTCAAAGAAAAACCCGCATAGTTCCCGTTCCCGTGGGATTTCCGGGATAAAACCTATCCTATGTGTTATTCTGATGTATAAGCTATATTGTGGTAAAGTTTCATTCAAATCCATTCAGTAGTTTTTACGTGAAAGAGTAACAAACATCCATACATCCATACTTACAAACTTTCGCCTTTATAATAGTAGTAGGATGGGTCATAGTACATGCTGTGTCGCAAATTGTAAAAACACTGGGAAAAACATTTCGTGCAAATTTTATTCGTTTCCAACATCAAAGTGGACAATACAGCAAAGACAAAAATGGATAGCTGCTGTGAAGAGAAAAAAGTAAGTAACCTATAGGTAATAATAATATAAGCGTTCCAAAATTACAGTCCTTTTTTATTTGTTTCAGTGCTGATGGGTCCCCATGGCACCCAAAACGACATGATACAATATGCAGTGAACATTTTATTGGAGGCAAAAAGTCAGACGCAGAGGCGAGCCCTAGCTACTAGCTATATTCCAACAATATTCCCGTCAATGTATCGTTGTAAGAAAATTGACCATTCTCAGCTGCTAGATATAATTGTTTTATGACACGAAGATATCCGGATCAACAATTTATTGGAAAATACGAACAGAATCAGTTACCAATCGAAACAGTTACTAAATTAAATGAAAGGGAATTTACTATGGCCGATAAAGGATGCCAAGCAGATATTTATAATCAGTTCAAGTTGAAAGAAACAACATTTATTTGTAATAGGTACATTCAAAATAATAACTGTGATGCTGAGAATCTGAGATCCAAGTAGAAATACCAACTACCAAAATTGTCACCACAAATACTCCAAAAACTAAAGATAGTTTGGAAAATCCAAAAGTGCACGCCTCATAATTTTTTTTTTAATAATTATTTTATTATTTATTAATTATTATTTTTGTTTATTTAATAACAATTAAACACATCGAATCAGACCCTGAAAAATGAAAGGGTTCTATTCCTGAGCATACTCAAGCGTAAGAGAAAAAAAAAGACTCGATTAGTAAAGTATTTCGGTCGCTATCGTGTTAACAAGAAAATCCTCCGCACATACAGACACACGGACGTCCAAGTCAGAACTTTTTTAAACTGTTTTTTAACTAGTTTAAATAACAAAAATGACATCAAAAATATCATGAATGTTAAAAATAGTGTTTTTTCTTAATATGTGTGTGTATGTATTATCTTACAAGTGCAATGTATGATACATAAAGACATTTTAAGTTTGAAAAATCAGATGTTTTGCGCGAAGTGACAGTAGTACCCACCTCAACGCTTCGCTTATGAGGCGTGCAATATAGGTTGTTGCACTAGGTACTAAAGTAACATATAGTACCCAATCAACATCTACAAGTAGTCAAGATTTTGTTGGTATTTCATCATTTTCATCAATTAAGAATGACCAACAACTACCTACTTGATCTCGCTGGTGTGTCATTCAACATTTTTGATATTTTATTAAGAAGAATGACAATTGGGAAATATGCAGTTTCCAAAAAGGACCGGCTTTTAATTTTTTTGATGAAATTCATATCCTATGTGTTAATCCAAGTTACTCTCTATATGCTAAATTTCATTGTAATCGGTTCAGTAGTATTTGCGTGAAAGAGTAACAAATACACACATACACATCCTCACAAACTTTCGCATTTATAATATTATTAAGTACTAGAGGTCCGCCCCGGCTTCGCCCGTGGTACATATTTCGCAATAAAAGGTAGCCTATGTCCTTTCTCGGGTATCAAAATATCTCCATACCAAATTTCATGCAAATTGGTTCAGTAGTTTAGGCGTGATTGAGTAACAGACAGACAGACAGAGTTACTTTCGCATTTATAATATTAGTATGGATTAGTAGGATAGGATAGGATACTAGTAGAATAGTAGGATAAGACTATGACAAAAAATTATTATAACTTCTGGTAGTGGAATTTGGAAAATATTAGAACGTTAAATGTTGCTTCAATTTAGTATTTTGATAGCAAATTTCATAAAAATCGGTGCTATGGTTGTCTTGAAAGAATAACAATAGGTAGGTAACAGATATTTTGATATAAGTAATATTATATTAATTAAAGGCTATATTTTAGGAACTTAATCAGGGTAATATTTTCAGGTTTACAATTATTATTATAATTGACTGAAAGTAAAGTCAGAACTTAAATTTTAATATGCTTGTGGTAACATTAACAGCGCCTCCTCCATCAGTTCTCCGTTGTAGCGCGTACTCTACGTGGAGGTTTCAATAAAATAACAATTTCCCCACCTCTTGGGGCATTTTAATGAATTTATATTTGCAGCATCATTTTAGGTGCAAAAATTTGCCAATAAAGAAGTCCCATGATAGGATCTACGGGACTTCTTTGGTGGCAAATTTTTCAGCAATTGCCAGAATAAAAATATGTATATTGTAAAATCCGCCGCTCGTTTTATTTTTTTTTTGCCTATGTATTTAAATAATAATAAAATATATTTATGAATTTTCAAATCATGTAACTAAAAGATTAGTTGTCTAGTAAATCGATTTAAATTTTAATATGCTTGTGGTTACATTAACAGCGCCTCCTCCATCGGTTCTCCGTTGTGGCGCGTACAGCGTACTCTACGTGGAGGTTTCAATAAAATAACAATTTCCCCAACTGGGGGGGCATTTTAATGAATTTATATTTGCAGCATCATTTTATGTGCAAAAATTTGCCACTAAAGAAGTCCCGTCATAGGGTCTACGGGACTTCTTTGGTGGCAAATTTTTCACTAATTGCCAGAATAAAAAAATATTGTAAAATCCGCCGCTTGTTTTATTTATTGCCTATGTATTTAAACTTTAAATAATGAAAAGATATAGTTATAAATTCTCAAATCATTTATAGGTAAATAAAAGATTAATGACGATTTGATGAGAAATTAAGACGCGTTTCCACTAGGCAGGCATTTCACCGCTCTAGCTAGCGGGAAACGTGACAGCCCAGTCTTAAATATAATGTACTCTGTGGTGACAGCATAGTCAAAACAAATGAACAGACTTCGCGCTAGCTTTTCACATAAAGCCGGGTATCCACTTAGGTTCGCCGTGGTTTGCGAACGCGCCCGCTCCGCAAACCAAACATAATGGATACGTCGTGATCGCGGAGCGCGACTGGAGCACGATCGGAGCGCTCCGGAAGCGGTTTTTTGCGCGAACTCAAAGGGGAGCGCAGTTTGTTCGTGGACGCGAGCGTGTGTTTGTTAAGTTCGCGAACATGGAGTGGTCCGATGAAATGATGAATATATGCATTATTTCTTCTTCCCTTATTCATATTACCTTGCCAAAATTGAGGAGGTTCTTTGTATTCCATCACAATATAATGTATCAAAATATAAGCTGCACTTCCTACTAATTCTGGAGGCGGCATGTTTGCACCGACCGTTTGTCGTGTGTCTACTGGAGACCGGAGCGCGGAATTTAGCGCTCCGACAGGAGCACTGATGTTGCAGCCTAAGTGTGTACACTATACACGTTCACGTTCGCGGAGCACACATTGTTCGCAATCCACGGCGAACCTAAGTGGATACCCGGCTTAATATAATGCAAAATAAATCTGCTTATTGTTGCAATCAAATCGGTTCAGTAAATTTCGAATTCAAGCAGTAACTGCAAACTTGTTTATTTATTTTAACTGCTATCTATAAATGGATTTTAATGAAATTTAGCTCAGATACATAGGTTATATTATAATAATCTTATTAATCTATTATTAATCTATTAATATTAATCTAATTTAATATCAACTAGCAAACCGGGCGAACTCCGTTTCGCCACCAGAGACACCTTTTCTTTGCTATAAACCTCACGGAGCCCGAGACCTTTCCAACGAATGCAAAACCGTGGAAATCGGTTCGTGCATTCTGGAATTATAGAAGGAAAACCGGACTTGAAGTACTGTACAATACTACAATTGAAGCAGCTGCCTAAGCAATAAAAAAAAAAAGATTCATTAACCTTTTGAACGCCAATGACATCTATAGATGTCATGCGCAATCGTGCCCTGTGCGCCAACGACACCTATACATGCCAAGAAACAGATCATAGATAAATACAAAATAAACATATTAAACCTTTACTTTTACGTGTTTTATTTATACAGTTTATGAACTGAATCCCCAGTTATTACATAATTGTACACAGTAAACAAAATTGCCAAGTAGTTATTCAAATATTTGATGACAAAAAATAACTTAATTAATGGCTAAAAAAGCATGTTCTCTCGCGCCAATGACATGTATACGTGCCTACTAGTGATGTAGTGTAATATTCAAGTAACTTCATTAAAATTTCAGCGAAATTACTCTAATTCGCTTAATTTTTGTAATAACTACAAAAAAAATATATAAGCTTAGTCACTGAGAAAAAAGGTAAATACTACATTCTTTGGTATAATACCATATTGTCTATATTGTGGATATTGTTGATTTGAATATTTTCCTTTTCGCCAATCATGCGCATCCCTAGCACAGTATCGATATGCAATCCCTTCTGCGCCATTGACATGAATAGATGTCGGACTGGTGACGTCGTAAGCGCGTGCCGTGTTGTTAAGTGCGGAAAGTAAAAATATTTTATCGAGTAGCGGGCGAGTGAGCGAGCAGTTTTCAAAATTTATTACCTAATAAGTCTAATCAGTGCCTTTATTAGAATATTCTTATGATACAAATTGTCGCTATGTCATATCAAAATATGGTAATTGACCTAAATAGGTACCTACATATAATTAGTATTTGTAATAACTCAAGTATTAAACTAAATGATTGGAAAATAAATATGTAGTTTTAATGCAATTCCCTTTATTTAAAGGTAATAGTTGTTTTGATATTTACAAATAAACACTCCACAATAATACCTATAGTTCATATAAACTTAATAAATAAACTCGATAAGTTATAATAATATATAGCTACACATCCCTAATCAGAAGCGAGAGATTATAAAAAAAAGGATGGTTGCCCGCGCCATTGGCATGTATACATGCCAATGGGGCGTAACTGATAGAGAATAGTGCTGTAACTTGCTGCAATTTTATATGTATTTTTGTATCTCAAAAGGTTGATTTTTTTTGTTGATAGTTGCTATAAATGTGGTCTTAAGTTTTTACAGTAGGAGATGAGGTTAAATAAATATTATTTTTGTGTTATAAGCTGTTTATTCAAATATTCAGACGTGAATTATTATGTTTATCGATAACATTTTGGACTCCCTACTATTTTCAAGGTTATCTCATTGAATTTGTGGCTTGGCGTGGAGGGCACGGCGATGCGTTTTTGCTCTGGCGGTCAAAAGGTTAAACCTTATTATATATTTGTGCAACATTATACGTTTATGTTTATACAACGGAAATAAAAAACACACCAGCCAAAACGTTTTATTATAAAACTTTCTTATAAACTCTAGTGTAATAATCTATGCCATTTTCGGATTGTTTTTCATTATCGACGCCATCTTCTTGTATTTGCTTGAATTGCTTCTTGTCGAAGGCGGGAAAAAACGTGTCGCAGATAAAAGATTTCTGTATTTCTGTCAAATATATCTTGTCACAGTTCGGATGCTCTATGGCGGCCTGAAAAAAATAAGAAATTGTTTATGTTATAAAAATATTTATCTATAATTTTTTGGCAATCTATATTCTACTAGCGGTCCGCCCCGGCTTCGCCCGTGGTACCTACATGTTTAAACTATCCTATCTCTCAAGTTGGATCGAACTGCACATGGTGTGCGAATTTTATTATAATCGGTTAAGTGGTTTAGGAGTCCATTGAGGACAAACATTGTGACACACGATTTATACAGGGTGGAAGGTTAAGATGGGGCATGAAGGGCAGGTACCTTAACCGTTGTAGCTACATGAAAACGTTCTTAGGAGACTATCCTTAAATTCTTGAGAAATTTTAATCTGCATTCACAGAATTTTGAAAAAATGTACGGTCAGCAAGGAAATCGGCAGTTTTCAAAAAAAAATTTTTTGATGCCAATCGATCCAGTTTCTCATGGGGATCAAAACACTCTAAAAGACCAACTGAGGTATGAGTACTAGAAAAGTCAGAAATCGCGAAAAACTATTTCCACACATTCACTAAGAAAATAAGTGATTCAACAAAAGATGCGCTAATAGAAAACTCCAAAGCGATTTTCAGGCTTCAAAATTGTTTGTTTCTGATTATTAAAACACATACTGATAATAAGAAGAAACATTAATTTAATTAAACGGTTGTCAAAGAAAATAAAAATAACAAAAAACAACATTTAAGGGCCGGTGCCCACTGCCGGCACGGCACGGCATGGCACGGCAGAGCATCCCGCGGCGTGCAGTGGCATCCCGCGGCATTCAGTGGCATGCCGTGGCATCCTGCTAAAAGCCCAGCCACTCTGGCATCCATCAGTTTTGCTCCGCGCTAATGCTGAATAAGTTTCAACCTTATTTCAACTAGCTAGTAATCATAATTCCTCGACCCCAAAGTGACGCATACGCCTCGTGGGATACAATGGCGCGCCGCGGCATCCCTTGGATTGAAACAGCAGGACACGTCATGCCGCCGCATCCTGCGGCGTGCCGCGTCATGCTGCAGCATCCTGCGACACGTCGAGGCATCGTGGCATCGAAATAAAGTAACTTGAATTCTAAACTGATTGAAATAAGATTCAAAATAAATTCATTAGTAATAAAAACCTCTGCCCTGCCATGCCATGCCGTGCCGGCAGTGGGTGCCGGCCCTAAAGTGGTGATGGCCGCCCCGTAGCCCCGACTTGACACCTCTAGATTTTTTCATCTGGGGTTATGTAAAGAATGAAATTTATAAAAGATCATACAACAATGCTCAAGAACTAAAAGATTCACTTTCTGCAATACCTACTTTACGGAATTCACCCAAATAAGTTGTCGGCTGCTACGCGCTCAGTAGTAAAACGAACAAACCTATGTTTACGTCAAAACGGTGACCACTTTGAGCATCTCATATCATAAGTTTTATGTAAATTATTTCAGAAATTCTGGAATTATCACCACTTTAAATGTTGTTTTTTGTTATTACATATTTTGTTATTTTTTATTTTCTTTGACAACCGTTTAATTAAATTAATGTTTCTTCTTATTATCAGTATGTGTTTTAATAATCAGAAACAAAAAATTTTGAAGCCTGAAAATCTCTTTGGAGTTTTCTATTAGCGCATCTTTTGTTGAATCACTTATTTTCTTAGTGAATGTGTGGAAATAGTTTTTCACGATTTCTGACTTTTCTAGTACTCATACCTCAGTTGGTCTTTTAGAGTGTTTTGATCCCCATGAGAAACTGGATCGATTGGCATCAAAAAAATTTTTTTTGAAAACTGCCGATTTCCTTGCTGACCGTACATTTTTTCAAAAATCTGTGAATGCAGATTAAAATTTCTCAAGAATTTAAGGATAGTCTCCTAAGAACGTTTTCATGTAGCTACAACGGTTAAGGTACCTGCCCTTCATGCCCCATCTTAACCTTCCACCCTGTATATATAAAGATTAAGATAAGATCAAGATAAACAAGTTAATGAGATGAAATTCAAATTCTCAGAAATTATTAATATTTTTTTTTATAAATTAGCATTGATGTACCAGGTACATCAATGCTAATTTATACATTGTACCTACATAATTAAACAAATTCTATGGAATAAATTATTATCAGATACAGCGCCATCTTGTTTTTGTACCTGATAACTAATAAAAATACAAAAAGCAAATACATTTTATACATAACATTTTATATACAGAAATGAAGCTGTAACATGTTTAAGAATGTACAGAAATTAAAACTAAAAATGTATAAGTGCCTATGTACAAAAATTAAATCTATAATATGTATGTATGACAAAAATATAATATTGTCAATAAATCTTATCTCTCATACATTAGTTTGTAATATTAGCTGTTACGAACTTTATTTGTTTGAAAAAAAGTGGGTTCGATTCCCGCCTAGTGATCGTTTTTAAAACTCTAAAAAAATTCTCATTTATAAAGCATTTGAATACCAAATAATATATTAAATAATGGCTGCGCTCCTTTTGGTCTTAGCGTGATGATATATAGCTTATAGCCTTCCTCGATAAATGGGCTATCTAACACCGAAATAATTTTTCAAATCGGACCAGTATTCCTGAGATTAGCGCGTTCAAACAAACAAACAAACTTCAGCTTTATAATATTAGTATAGATAAGCTGTTTTGTCTATGGTAACGTAACTAGTTTTTGCATGCGGCTTCACTCATATTGGCAAAGTAAATTTTCCTTGGAAATGAGTTGTTTCAACGCGGTAAAAAGTAGCCTATGTCACTCTCTAGCTTGCTAACTATCTCCAGACACAAAATTCATACCATAAAATCACTCCGTTGCGACGTGAAAGACAAACATACACATAATGTTAGTAACATTAAATTGTTGTAAGGCTAGTTATTAAGTTAAAAATTATTGTGTTTTGGTATACTTATATATTAAATGTGATTTAGGTACTTATGCTATATAACTGCCAAGTCATCAAAATCTGTTCAGTAGTTTTCGCGTAAGAAAGTAAACATACATTCATAAATCTTTACAATCTTTCTCACAAATACTCAACTAGAAATACAATCATGCTCAAAAACTGTCCGAAACAAAACTCTGCTTATTGGTGTATTAGGTAGAGTTTAATAATATAAACGGTACAATGGATTTTAAACATTACTTCAATGCAATAATTAACATTTCAATGAAGGAATGGTTTAAAAACATCGCTCATTATATTTGATTTTTCGGTATAAAACCTATCCTTCTTAGATGTCAAACTATCTTTGTACCAAATTGGTTCAGTAGTTTAGGCGTGAAGAAAAGTCAGAGTGACTTTTGTATTTATTAATACATATGTGTTTACTAAAAATGGATTCTATGGACATATTAAAAATGGTTATTAATATACTATTACCTTATATATAGAAGAGCCGCCTATAACCCAGGCTGATTCAATATCTGATCGACTCTCAATAAGTTCGATCGCTTTATCGAGATTTCTTACTACTTCAACACCATCTGGGACCTGGAAGAAGATAGATTTTGGTTTTCAAAGGAAAACCCGCATAGTTCCCGTTCCCGTGGGATTTCCGGGATAAAACCTACCCTATGTGTTAATCCAAGTTACCTTCTATATGTGTGCTAAATTTCATTGTAATCGGTTCAGTAGTTTTTACGTGAAAGAGTAACAAACATCCATACATCCATACAAACTTTCGCCTTTATAATATTAATAGGATTCTAATCTATTCAAACCGCCTCCTTGGTACAGTGGTTGACGCGTGAGTGTAGCATCGAGGGGTCCTGGGTTCGATTCCCGGTGGAGACGAAGAAAAAAAATTGTCTCAGTCTGGTAGGACACAGAAGGCTGATCACCTACTTGTCCCTAAAGAAAATCGATCAGTGAAACAGATGTATAATGCATCTGCCCCTTACCCCACTAAGGGACATGGGACTTCACTATTAAAAGCTTTTTAAAATAATCAAACTGACTTTTTCTTTCCTTTTCCTTAGTTTTAATATGAAAGTGATTATTTTCTTATTAACTAGCTGTGTGTTTATAAAATGTTACGACGATTCAAAAGTGCTTATAAGAAGTCGAATTGAATAAATAAATGTTTAAGTTTGAGTTTGAGACCAACAGGAGCAGAGCCACCGGGTGAAACCGCGGGGCACAGCTAGTATTTCTATAAAGTGAAATCTAGCTTCTAAAAGAGAAAACAAAGTACTAGATATATAATTTGTGCAAAATACAAACATTTATGATTATTCTGAATTCAAAATTACTAGATATTATGTTCTTTACTTAGGTGTCCGTTAAATTTAGGTGATTCAAATGCACAAAAAATTATGTCTGCTTTTAAAATAAAATAATGTACAAAAACAGGGTTCAAGTGGTGATATCACCCATTATGTCTTGCATTCAAAATCTGTCATTGCTTTAATAACATCGATTAAACATATAATTATAATTACAATACAAAAATATTTTGAAGCAAGGGGGCGTTCAAGTATTATGTAGTGCAATTTTGGTTTCGTAAAATGTTACAATGTCTGTGCAACAGAAAAATGCGTTACAAGGGGGGGGAGGGATCATAAATCTTCAAAAATTATGTTATGTGATACTTGAACGCTCCCTAATTACTATCTAAAGGATTAGCTATTAGGATATGAGCACTGTGGATATTCTAAATAGTGTTTTAATTAACTAAATATTCTAAACTAAATAAGAATATTATGTATAGTGTATGAATGTGCATATATAATAACAATATGTTAAATAGTGTATTACATATTGTTATTACTAAATATTCTCAACTAAATTAAAAAAAAACTATACACAAACTTTCCTTTTCAATTTAACAATAAAGCCCTTATGAAGATTGGTAATTTTAAGTCCATTAAAGTCACACAAAATAAACATTACTTGCGTTTTCAATTTATCCACATTGCTTGTAAGCACAATATTGATTCTGCCAACCAGAGGCCTGTATTTCAGAGGTATGCAATCCCATGTCACTCGACCCATGATAACTGCGTTCTTTTTAGAATTGTCTTTAACATTTGAAGTCATGGACGTGAAGTAGGCCATTTCTTTTCTGGAATGAGTAATTTTAGAGTTTTAGTTATGGTATACTAAGTTTCCGCCCGCGGCTTCGCCCGCGTTTTCAAAGAAAAACCTGATAAATTCCCGTTCCTGTGGGATTTCCAAGATAAAACCTATCCTATGTGTTAATCCAAGTAACCTTCTTTATGTGTACTAAATTTAATTTAAATTGGTTTGGTAGTATTTACGTGAAAGCGTAGCAAACACACACACACACACAAACTTTCGAATTTATAATATTACGGTATATTAGTTAGTGTGATTCAAGCAATCTGCCTGGCTTCACCATGAGACATACAGTGGTGGACGTTTAATTAGAAACAGGTAACACGATGAAGTAGTCATCAAGTTTATTTAACATTTGTGTATTAAAGTATTAGAGATTAAGCATTATTTCATATGTAATAGAACACCCGTTTATCTAGTTTTATAATAAATTGCTTAATTTTAATCAAACGTTAGCTTAAATTAATAAAATCAAACAACTTTAGGTGAAGTCTGATTTCCGCGTATTTTCAGTATGGACAACAAATTAGAAACAGCATGTTTCGAGTGTTCTAAAGTCAAAACCTATTAAAATGCCGTCAATATTTTTTTCATCTATAAATATTTGCACCGTTTTTTAAACATTATATCTAAAAGTTTCTGAAAATTAATTTACTTTGCAGCAAAAATGGGTAAAAGTAAGATTCGTGACCCATCAACAAGAAAAATAATTTTAAGTTTACAATTTGACAAAAGCTGGAGTTACAGGAAAATTGCAAATCATTTAGAGTGTTCGATAAAAAGATATTCAATGTTACAGTCTATTTCAATAAGCGTGGTAGTTCTGATCAAGTGTCTAGAAAAGCTGGACCTTGAAAAATCACTGCTCGCGAGGATAGGCAAATGATTCTTTTTGCAAAAATGGATCCATTTAAAAGCTCAAATTCTATTATAAAATTAGTTTTTTCCGAAGATGAACCACGCCATGTGTCGATGAGATCGGTTTTCGGGTGGTAAGTCGAGGCAAAATTGTTTGTGAGAGACGCCAGGAAAGTACAGCTTCTTATTAGGCAGGGAACGACGATTTGCATTTACTAAGAAATATTGTTTGAGAACAGTCCGCCAGTGAAAAAGTTTTATTTTGGGACGAAACAAATTAATTTAATCAATTCTGATGGCAAAAGATACGCGCGTCGTCCAGTTAACCATACCTTAGATAATAAATTAAAAACAGTTAAGCAAGGCGGAGGAAACATTATAGTATGGGGTTGTTTTTAGATTGTTATAATCTTTATAGACAACAACGGCTTTACAACGTCGTGGCTCAGATTGTAAGAGATTTTCACACGTTTGCAAAAACATATTTCCTAATAGAATTGGAACCTTTAAATGGATCTATCTTTGCGAAAAGAATAATTTACCTATCCTCGCGAGCAGTAGTTTTTCATGGTCAAGCTTTTCTAGGCACTTAATCAGAAGTACCATGCTCTTTGAAATAAACTATAGCATTGAATATCTTTTTATCGAACACTCTAAATGATTTGCAATTTTCCTGTAACTCCAGTTTTTGTCAAAATGTAAACTTAAAATTATTTTTCTTGTTGATGGGTCACGAATCTTACTTTTACCCATTTTTGCTGCAAAGTAAATTAATTTTTAGAAACTTTTAGATAGAATGTTTAAAAAACGGTGCAAATATTTATAGATGAAAAAAATATTGACGGCATTTTAATAGGTTTTGACTTTAGAACACTCGAAACATGCTGTTTCTAATTTGTTGTCCAGACTGAAAATACGCGGAAATCAGACTTCACCTAAAGTTGTTTGATTTTATTAATTTAAGCTAACGTTTGATTAAAATTAAGCAATTTATTATAAAACTAGATAAACGGGTGTTCTATTACATATGAAATAATGCTTAATCTCTAATACTTTAATACACAAATGTTAAATAAACTTGATGACTACTTCATCGTGTTACCTGTTTCTAATTAAACGTCCACCACTGTATATAGCCTGCTAAGAGCCCCGGTATGTGCTTCACTAATTTTAAAGTGAAATATTTAAAATACATGTGATAAATGAACTACTCTACCGATTTTGTACAAACTTAATATAATTATAAACTATTTACAAAATATTCCAAACAAAGCCATACATTAACTTTTATCATTCTATTCGAATTCATGAAAAAAATAAAATAAAATATAAATAAAATTAATTAATTAAATAATTTAATTTAAATAAAATTTATTTATTTTTTTGATAAATTCCCGTTCCCGTGGGATTTCCAGGATAAAACCTATCCTATGTGTTATTCTGATGTATAAGCTATATTGTGGTAAAGTTTCATTCAAATCAATTCAGTAGTTTTTACGTGAAAGAGTAACAAACATCCATACTTACAAACTTTCGCCTTTATAATAGTAGTAGGACTAAGCACCCTGTATGCACTTCGCTACTTATAAAGTAAAATATTTAAAAAACATGTGATAAATGAAGTACTCTACCGATTTTGTACAAACTTCACATAAACCATCTACTAAGTATTCCTAACAAAGCATTCTGTTTGGATAGGTGAGCCCCTTCTTGAGTTATAAAATAACAACGGAAAGTGGCATTGATTTTAATTTGAGTACATATAAAGATAACACTCAGGGATCATGTAAATATCGAATGATGAAATAATTTTTGAAATCCTGGATGGATTATTTTATGTCTTAGAATGGTCAAACAAACACTCTATATCTTCATATTATTATATAGTATAGACACATATTCATCGTATTATTAGCTACTACTCGACCAAGCCAACTAGACGCTCGGGTGGAATGCGGCCTCCCCGCCCGCTTACCGCCTCAGGTACCGCGTTTGCCTTAGTACGGTTCGCAGCATCGACGCATTCGTACGTTTCGCATCGCTAGTTATTTCTGTACTTTTTATTATTAATCGTTAAAGCTTGTTGTTGACTGTTAAGTTTTTCGTTGTTATTTGTTTAAGTTTTTACTGTGTTGTTATTCATAGACAGCCCTCGAAATGGGGAAAAATAAGACTATTCATAGCGGAGAGCGAACAGTGATATTATTAATATATTTTTTTTGCTATCTGTACCCGAGACATGGGCGGGTGACGTCACAGTTGAAAAGGGTCTAGTTGGCTTGGTCGAGTAGTACTAATAAGTATTCTGTGACTTAATTATATTAATTAACGATAAATGTACAAAACTTAGGAATTTGTTAAGATTTTTTTATTTTTTTTTAAAGCCTGCAGTTCTTATTTTAAACTTTTCGTTCACGTTGTCCTGAATCCTGATTAGAAAATAGAAACACATTAGAAAGTTGTTCAATTCCAAGTACGCATAATTAGTTTCGCTGGACGGAAAAACGGAAAAAATCCTTAAAAATATTAATAAAGTGTAAAAATTGTTTAATTTTAATATTCATACATGTGGGTACCTACTTTAATCTCCAAGGAAGGGTCCCGTTTACTCCAATCCCCATATTATCGCAGGCGGCAGCAGCTATTAAGTTCAATTTAACCTTTGACATCGTAACAATAAACTTATAAGCAAATAATACTACAAAATATTCCGTTCTTAACTAGTTTACAATGACGTTTAATCACTTTACATTATTTATTAGTTACTATAACTGTAATTAGCGAAAACGCAATGATTATCGCAACTTGAAACTTTCCCGGCAAAACATGCAACTTGATAAAAATTAAAAAAAAAATTGCATTGGTTGCTGTCAATCTGACACTCTGACAATGACAATTTAAAAATGTTGCTAGCACGCTTATTTATACTCATTCGTCGCAAAATGATAACGAATTACACATATTTATTAAATATTACGCTTATCTAGGTATGATAATTATTCTTTAGAATATAATTATTATGTTTATAAATATGTTTATTTGTCGTATGTTCTATTATTGTGTTGTGATGTATGTATTTGCCCATAATATTTTTATGTAGAAAAATTGTATTTTCTGTGTAAATGACTATTTATTACTTTACTTTCGATAAATTTAATTATATTTAACCAGTTGGATGCTATAATATGCCCTTAATATGCCTTATAGGCCTGTGCACAGGGCCTGTGTATATTATTATTATAAATTTTACTTTTATTAGACAGTAAAAAATGACTTACTTGACTATTGAACGCTGTTTCTTTAAAGCATCTACAGACGCTCCGATTTGGTTGGTGCCAACCATATCGGAACCGACAAGGCAACCATTCCAACATTGCTACAGATTGTCCGACGGTTGGCCTTCCAGCTGTCAGTTGACCATAGAGTAATATGTCAGTTGACCATAGTACGAAGAGAATGGGCTAAATTCTACTATAGAAATAGAGAAAATTACAGTCATATGCGGCTCTTACAACTTATTTTTTAAGGTTTTTAATGTAGCCGCACTGTCAATTTTTTTTAATACTTCTAACATAATAAAATACGCTTGATTTCTGGCATCTCTATTTGCGTAATCTTTGTTACTTAAGTCCCACAAACAGGGAAAGTCTTTATATAGTTCCAGCAATTTTATTAATATGTCACGTTCGGTGACCGTAACTCCCTCGGCGTTCATGTTGACGTCCTACACCGGCGGCGTTGCGAATGTGAATGAGCCAATTACCTATATTACTCTATGGAATGAGCCGATTTGGTCGGAACAAAGCTTCCAGACGTTCCAATTTGGTTGGATCGGATAGGAAGTTGGTTTGGTCGGTACCGCCGGCGCATCCGACCACGTCAAACCAATATTAATAATAATTATGTCGGACCGACCGCTCTCTACACTTTCCGATTTGGTCGTGGTCGGATGGTTGGCACCAACCAAATCGGAGCGTCTGTAGATGCATTTAGTCATAGCATATTATATTAGTCCATGGTCATAGCATAGACAAATATATATATTTAATATTTATATTAGTCCATTAGTCCATGGTCATAGTAAGTCATTATTATCTGAACACAATAATCTTTTTTACCGATGCACTGTATAATACAAGAATAACTTTTTATAGGTTTTTTGTTACATGATAAAAAACAAAAGTCCTACACCGCGAAAAACTCAAAAACTACAGCATTGAATTTTATTCTGTCTTCAATAATAAGAGTGTTTACTGCATAATTTATTAAATAAAAAAGCGGGTGAAGCCGCGGACGGGAAGCTTGTTTATATATTATATAGATATAACAGTAGAATAAACTTAAAAGGTCTCAAGGGCTTTGATAAGGTAGGTCAAAGGTCGTTCGTTTGATACGAATAAAATAATCATATTCCACTCAATTTATAAAAATGGGAACTTTAACTGTTAAAAAGATATTTCATATAAAAGCACTCTAATCTAATTGCCATTAGAATTATTTCCATGGGGAGTTTGTGGTATAAAAGAGAAATTTATGTGTTTTATTATTGCCATATTGGTAACATAATAAAAATAACAACTTATAAAATTGTTCACTCTATGAAGATTGGTAAAGGGTTAATGGAGTTAGATTGCGAATGTGTACCCGCATCCCGTCTAAAGCAGCGCACTGGTACACGGTGGGGTTTTAGTCGGTAGGAATCCGACATAACCCACGGCTCCTTCCCCGGGAGCCGTGGGTATCTTAGGCAAGATTTCCCCACTTGAAAAAAAAAAAGGGTTAATGGAGTTACAGTTAATTCCATGGCACGCATATGTATGAATTAACTGTACATACATATGTATAGGTAAAAGATTGGATATAATCTATCCATACTAATATTACACATGCGAAAGTAACTCTGTCTGTCTGTCTGTTACTCAATCACGCTTAAACTACTGAACCAATTTGCATGAAATTTGGTATAGAGATATTTTGATACCCGAGAAAGGACATAGGATAGGTTGTATCCCGGAAATCCTACGGGAACGGGTATTTCTTTGAAAACGCGGGCGAAGCCGCGGGCGGAAAGCTAGTAACCTATAAATACTGTACATACATATGTATAGGTAAAAGATTGGATATAATTTATAACCAAATATAAAATTTGGAGTGTCTGGTTTTAATATTGAAATAACAGACTTTTATGAAATGCATAATATTATGGATGTATGCACTGTACATACAATGTACATATATATACGTACCTACCAAAATAGTAATTTTTACAATTTTTGTCTGTCTGTCTGTTTGTTCTGGCTAATCTCAGGAATGGCTGAACCGATTTTTTGACGGGATTTTAAGTTTATTCTACTGTACTATCTATTTTAGGACCTTGTACTTGACTTGACTAAAACTTAAAAGAGCAAAAAATCTGTATCGAAATATTTTTAATATTGTTACGTCTTACTTTCTAAATAGGTAATAACTAATAAGTTTTATAATAATAATTATTGTCAAGCTATACTAATGTTATAAAGCTGAAGAATTTGATTGTTTGCTTGAACACGCTAATCATAGTAACTACGGGTCCGATTTTAAAAATTAACTATTTCGCTATTAGATAGTCTATTTATCGAGGAAAGCTATAGCCTTTAATCTTTAAAATATCACCACTAAGACCAAAAAGAACAGAATAATGTGGGAAAAAAAACAGAAAAATCACGGGGCATAGCTAATAGATGTACATGCTGTGTGTACAAAAAAAAAGTACCTGAAAATCACCATAAAAGTCTATTAATTAGATTAAATCTCTTACGTAGTATTAAAATAATATCTTTCAAGTGAATAAAAAATCCATTGCATTAATAAAATAAGTGGAAAAATTATTAATTACGTCCTTTCTCTCACAGCAAATAAAAAATTACGCCTATCAAATTTTAATAGCAAAAACGATTAAAAAAGTATAATTGTTTCCTTGTAAGGCGCTCAGCATTGAGAAGTTGTATAAATGCTATTATTCTGAGTTCCCAAGAATTATAATTACAAAAGTTCCTTATCTATCACTTGATCAAATTCATCTGAGTTGTTGAACTGATTATAAAATACGGAGAGTTATTGTTTCTTTAATACTGATAAATTACAATTGTATTGTATCGTAGCTTTGTCTTTGTTGTGTAATTTACGAGAACAACAGAATTTGAATATTCTCTGTGAGAGTTTATAACATTTTGTGTAATAACAAAAAATATCAAATAAATTATTTTTTTACTAACATTCGTTTGAATACGCTTTCTTTAATTTATAATACATGCTTATGATAACAGTAAAATAAATGTACCAATATTAATCTGTTAAAGGGAATGATAAAAAATAAACAGTCATACGAAAAATATAATTATGCTCGACAACAACTATCTATTTAAAAAATCGCATCAAAATCCATTGCGTAGTTGCAAAGATGGTACGTTGGTTTAAAGTTTTTTAAACATATACATACGAAGAGCGGGAAATGACTTTGTTTTATGATATCTAGTGACTAGTAAAACGCATCATTTGTGAAGTCGGTTAAATCAATAATCCACTAGTAAATCTATGTTCAAGTTGATGTCTCCTTCGGGCACAATAAAAGGTTTTATTAACCCCCACCGTATGTAAGATCTCTAATACAATGTTCTCGTAAATTTTGTTAATGACCCACGAAGCTGGTCCCGTCATTAACCCATAAAGTAGCCATATGGTGTACGTGTTTGTATGTCTGTCTGAAAATACTACTAATATTATAAATGCGAAAGTTTATGGAGATGGATGTTACTCTTTCACGCAAATATTTCTGAAATTGAAAGAATGCAATGAAATTTGGTAGCTGAAGACCCAGAATAATTCACAGGCTACTTTTTATCCCGGAAATCGCGCAGGAACAGGAACTATATGCGGGTTTTTCTGTGAAAACTGTTAACAAGCGGGCGAAGCCGCGGGCGGATATTATTATTATTTCTTAGGTGTAGGCTGTGGTGTAGTTATAGATTTTTGCAAGTCATCAATTGTTTCTGTTATGTTTGTTATTGTTTTCTTTTAGTTTTTTCGGGGCTATTACTATAAATGGACTTATTAATATACATAATATAATGTGGTAAGACTACATGTACATTTATTATTTACGATCCTATGCGATTCTACTAAGAATAGGATCGAATCACCACCATTTTGTGATGTCATAGGTGTTAATTCAAACGTATATTAATAATTTAAACGATAATGTTTGCAACCGTTAGTTATTTGCAAAAATAATTTTTATTCAATTTTATTTTTAGGTTTCCGTACCGAAACGGTAAAACGGGACCTTATATTACTGAGACTTCGTTGTCTGTATCTCGAAAACCGTGATAGCTAGAATGCTGAAATTTTCAAATATAATATATTACCGCTGCCGATACAATGACAAATACTATAAATTAACAAATCGTGTTTGGCCGCTTTTTTAAGTATTGCGGTACCTACTGCGTTGTTAGAATTGTGCCAATGTCTCGTATTATATAGTCAAATCGTTTTTTAAATCAAATTTGACGCGATTTGATGTAATTGACGTATGTATTAAATGACACTGACGTCCCTATTCTTAGTTGGATTGCATATTCAACTTATCATCATTCTAATAATCCTACTAATCCTATCCTACTTCCTACTAATATGTATTATAATAATTATGCGAAAGTTTGTGAGAATGGGTGTGTATAATTGTATGTTTGTTAGAGCTAGCGCGCACGAGCAACTTTGTCTCCGCAACTATTTTGTCTCTCCCACCTATGGGCTAGTATGAATGTCATCACGTAGCGACGCAACTCCCCATACAAATTGATGGGAGAGACAAAATAGTTGCGGAGACAAAGTTGCTCGTGCGCGCTAGCTCTTACTCTTTCACGCAAGTACTACTGAACCGATAACAATGAAATTGAGCACACATATAGAGGGTAACTTAGATTAACAAATAGGACGTTTTATCCCAGAAATCCCACGTAAATGAGAACTGTGCGGGTTTTTTTGAAAACGCGGGCGAAGCCGCGGGCGGAAAGCTAGTTAACGTTACCTAAAGTTCATTGACGTTCCTATTCGTAATTGGATTGCATATTCGTAACAGATTATCACTACATAGTATAAAACAAAGTCACTTTTCGCTGTCTGTCTGTCTCTATGTAGGTATGCTTATGATCTTTAAAACAATACAATTAATATTGATGAATTTAAAATAGAATGGCTTCCAAGAAGCTTTTACTACATAGTTTGGACTAGGGATGTAACGATACATGATTTTGCCGATACGATACCGATATTTGTAGTAATGTATCGGCGATACCGATACCGATACCGATATCGATGGCTTGGTAGAAAAATAAATAGTGAATTATGCTATTATGTTAATCGTATTCTTTTAAATAAAAATGCCAAATCAAAATCAACAAAACCATTTATTTTAGTATTATTATTTTACAAAGTCAGTTAAACTTTAAGTAATACACATACAATCAGTACCTAATAAAAGTTTACTATTGGTAGAGTTTTTTCAGAAAACAAAGTGCGCACGCGCGGGCGGCCTCCCGCATCGTTCATTGGGCAATGGGCGCGGTTTTTTGAATTGTTTGATATCGGTATCGGTTGTTTTATTATCGGCGATACCGATATATCGGCTTGCCGATTATATCGGCCGATATATCGGTATCGGTATCGGTATCGTTACATCCCTAGTTTGGACGAAGCGGGCGAAGCCGTAGGCAGAAAGCTAGTAATAGGTACCTAGTAGTAGAATTTACTTTGACACAATCAACAAAGTATCATCTTAACTTGTTGACCTGTTCTTATCACTTATAAATTCCTTAGATTCATAAAGCACAAATTTAGTAGGTAAAATATTTGTGAGATAAGACAAAATGGCTGAGACACATTACATTGTGTACATATTTTTTTAGGAATATAAATGTACGAGTACAATTTCTTTGTTCTTCACCTTATATCAAACAAATAGTTTAAAATAATAGCTTAAATGTTACTTAGTGTAGTTTCGTCTTTAAAATGGTAGAGAATTTTGAAAATCGTTCGAGTAGATTTTGATTTGAATTTGTATCGAATTAAATATGTTTAGGTAAGTAAGTACCTAGTTAGTTACTTATATTTAATTTTTGCTTTTGTTTTAGACAAAAGAAAAATAAAAATCACATTCCACTCACCTTACATTTTCATAGAAAACCAAAAGAAAATGCGACATCAGGCGACATCAAAAGTTTGAAACAATTATTTTATAAAGATCACGCAAACCGCGGGATTTCGCTTGTGTATCATAATAATGTAGCCAATAACGCACTGAATGCCACCTTATCAAAATAAACCGCAATTAAACTGATATTACACAATATTTACGTTTGCACTGACAATATGGCAGTTCCCGCCAAAATTAGCGTCAAAAACAAAACGTCATGCTGAAAAATATGCGTTCCATTTCACTTAATGGCAGCGTAATTTGATATTATTTTTTATTTTTTTTATTTCGTTTGCAAGTGGCCAGGATAACGAATCGAGCGAGACGGGACGCTCCTGCAGGAACATGTGCGAGTGAGACAGCAACACCGTGTACTTTCTCTTATAGATTTGTTGAAACGATAGGGTCCGTTCAGCTTCAGCTTTCAGCTTTCAGTAACATTCCGGCTTCGGGAGGGAGAGCACGTCTCTCGCTCCTCGTCCCCGTAAAATTTCCGTGTATACCCCATGTGATGTTTTTCGCTCGTTAGGTTCGACGGGAGTGACTTATGTGTTGATATCCGCGATGACTCGTTACACCCGAGCCGTTAAAAGGGAAAAACATTGAATAAATCTCATTACTGTGGACGTAAAAATAACAAAATCGTTGTGTTTAAATTGAGATCGTGTTTTCGTAAAATAATTACATGGACTGTTTTGACATTTAAGTAATTAGTGTGCGAAGGAAGGATAGATGTGTGCGTTATTCGAAATTTGATTTTTTTTTAATTCGGTGAGTTACGAATGTTGTTATTTAATATTTCTGTTTGTTTAATTATTATTCATATTTATTATTTGGTGCAAGTATTTAATACTGTAGCGCTTATAATATTAGTTTGAAGGTTAAGCGATAAGAAATAATAAACATACCTAGTTGTTGAAAACCTATTTATTTTATGAGTGTACGCACTTTATTGTTGCAAAAGAATTTATTTTCATCTTCTATTTGTTTTTTCGAGGTATTCTTTATTTGTTTTTATTATTAGAATATATAATTTGGTTACCGTATGTTTGGAAAAATATTGCTTTGTGCTAATTTTAATTTATATTCAGTATTCTTCAACAGGAAAATAATATGGTGTGACACATTTTTTTATTGATGTAAAGAAGCATCAAGCAACTATAGCGAAATTATAGATTAAATTATAATATTGAACAATAAAGGTACTTAAACTGAAATATATTATATAATCTACAATCAAACACTTCAGCTTTATTATAATATTAGCAGGTATGTATTATTGTTGTCTAGTTATTGTCGGTATGTAGGTTATTGCGCATACGCCCTAACCTCTGTGCAAAAACGCTTAGTTGGTAGCTGTATCTCCTTGTACTTGTTGGAAATTACCTTCCTCATTTTGTGCTTCCAAGATACATTTTATTATATTTATCTTTAACCTTGGCTTTAATCTTTGAGGCACCCTTTTAAAATCGTCAACCAATGACAACATAAATTGTCGATCAGAATCTTCTTCATCAATCTTTCGTTGCAACGTAGATTTTAAAACGTTCAAAAGTTCACTACCAATTTTATCTGTTGGGTCACTGTTTTTGGTTTTCTTTGGTTTCGGTGGAATTATTTTACTACATTGTTCCTCTTCAACTGGTTCATTGTTTTCTTGTTTTACCGTACTGTTGTGCGTTTTATTCATTGATACTACTGGTAAGAGAAACAAGAGTTGGTCATAATATTTGTATTTTTTATGCGTAGCAGCTGATCCGCTTTTGGTAGTAGCTAATTCCCGCTGTTCTTTAACAAAAGCATCACGAAGCGTTCTCCACCTTTTTTGAAGTAATATTCCTAAAACAAAATAAAAAAAAGCTCTTCATCTTAATACTATTATAAAGGCGAAAGTTTGTATGGATGTATGGATGTATGGATGTTTGTTACTCTTTCACGTAAAAACTACTGAACCGATTACAATGAAATTTAGCACACATATGTATAGAGGGTAACTTGGATTAACACATAGGATAGGTTTTATCCCGGAAATCCCACGGGAACGGGAACTATGCGGGTTTTCCTTTGAAAAATAGGATTATCAATCATCAGAAAAATCGTGGAAGAAGTTTGCATTTTTGTAATTGCAAGTTTGTTTGCCATTTGGGACTTCATGAGAGCAGAATGTTTTCCTGAGCTCACGATTGATGCGTGGTTAAGCATAGCTGAAGGTTTCCAACAACGGGCAAATTTTCCTCATGTGATTGGCTATTGATGGAAAACATGTCAGAGTTTACAAACCATCCTTAACAGGATCATTGTATTACAATTAAGAAAGAAAGAAAGATCATTTATTTGACTCCACAATAATAACAAACACAATTGACACAGAATACAATAATTAAAATTAAAGCAACACAACATGAAACAAAACAAACAATTACAAACATTTTTTTTCAATATTGTTATTAGCCATTTGTGATTCTAATTATAAATTCATTTTCATCGATGTTGGTGCGTATGGTAAATGTAGCGGTAGTACTGTTTTTCAGAATTCAATGTTTTACAAAAAACTTAGGGAATTTAATCAAAGAATCGAATATTCCGGGCGTTCCCAATGATCTGCCATATTTTTTCATAGGCGATGAAGCTTTTAGCATTTCTGAACACATATTAAGGCCATATCCGAGGACGAACTTGAATTTTACTAAAATAATATTTAACTATCGTTTGAGCCGAGCGCATATAATGTGCATTTGGAATTTTAACTCACAAATGGCGAATATTTCAACGACCATTAGATATTAACGTAAATTTAGCAATAAAAATTATCAAAGCGTGCTGTTTGCTCCACAATTTCGTAAGAGAAAGGTATGGTGTTAATTTCAACGAAATAGTATTCAATGGTGATACAGAGGGTATGTGCGAAATTCCGAGGGCTAGAGTTCTATCATCTGTGTATCAGATACACGAGGAAATGTCGCAAGGAATAATTTAGCTGATTTTTTTGTTAATATTGACCCTTTGCCGTGGCAAAACAAATATGCTTAAACTAGCTGCAGCGTTCATAATTGTAATTTACCTATCATTAACTTGTAGTAAATAAAAAAATTAAAATAAATGAATAAATATTTCGGGACAATTTTCACACACGGCACGATCTGATCCCATACTATAAACTTTCGCTTGTGTTATGGAAACGAGATGGCTGATATAATGTATACATATATATAATATTAAATAAATACTAATATAGATAATTAACACCCAGACACAGAGCAAACATCTATGTTCATCACACAAATATTTGCCCCGGGTGGGGATCGAACCCACGACCTCTGGCTTTGAAGTTTGAAGGCAGGGCCACTACCAACCAAGCCAACCGGCCAGTAAAACAACTTACCGTTCTTTTTTTTTTCTTCAACCGATGCATTATTATCAGTAAACATATTTGTTACTTCCTCCCATTGTTTCACCTTCTGCACTCTGTCACTGTATTCATCACATTTCGTATTCCAGATAGCTGGGTGGTTTTCGATTTCGAATATAAATCGATCGATATCGAGATCCATTTTCAAACACATACGTCACGCGCATTCAAAATCACGCGCGGCACTGCGGGATTCGGTGTGCGGTGTGCCATACCTTGCGTCTCGCCCCGCACCTACGCGCGGGTGTGCATGTTTCTCCGCGTGTATGCGCGTGATCCGCATGAACGCGCGTGGTTGCTTTTTTACACGCTTTATATTAGCTTCACCAATTATATTGACCGACCCGCGAAGGCGCAAAAAAAACCGAAATTTACTTATTAATAATTTATTGTAAAAAAATTACATTATAAATTATTCCTAACTTAAACTACGTCCCTCCCGGTTCAATGTTGGAACCAAGAGTGCTCTTCGTCCACGGCGGAGCAGCTACAGCGTCGCGGTGGCGATGATTGCCGCAACACTCTCTGGAATCGCAGGTGTGCGCGATGTCGCAATTGCTAACAGGTGCAAGTCCTTCTTGGGTGGCCCCATGCATCCTCTAATAGTTAAGGCGTGTTATATGTTGGTACATAACACACCTGTTTGTTTGTTTGTTTGTAACCGACTTGTTTGGGCGCGATTTTGACCCACTTTAAACGGCCAGATTTCGTTCAAACTTTGTAGATTAATTGAGGACCGATGACAATACGTACACTAATTTGATAAAATTTTCTATTTTTTAGTTCGGTTTTCTATAAAAAGCGTGTTTTTCTAGTTTTATTAAACTATTATTATTAGTGTGTTGGACTGTGCGTGTTTTCTATACAAACGGAGATACTTACAAGTAACGTTAAACACGCAGTCACGCAACATGCAGCATGATGCGAGGCAGTGTGAAGATCGCATGTATATTGCACGCCTCATAAGCGAAGCGTTGAGGTGGGTACTACTGTCACTTCACGCAAAACATCTGATTTTTCAAACTTAAAATGTCTTTATGTATCATACATTGCACTTGTAAGATAATACATACACACACATATTAAGAAAAAACACTATTTTTAACGTTCATGATATTTTTGGTGTCATTTTTGTTATTTAAACTAGTTAAAAAACAGTTTAAAAAAGTTCTGTCTTGGACGTCCGTGTGTCTGTATGTGCGGATCCTTTTTCTTGTTAACACGATAGCGACCGAAATACTTTACTAATCGAGTCTTTTTTTTTCTCTTACGCTTGAGTATGCTCAGGAATAGAACCCTTTCATTTTTCAGGGTCTGATTCGATGTGGTTTAATTGTTATTAAATAAACAAAAATAATAATTAATAAATATTTATTAAAAAAAAATTATGAGGCGTGCACTTTTGGATTTTCCAAATTATTTTTAAATGCATTGTGAAAATAATAATAGTTTGTGTCTGTCTTGTGCAAAACGTTGAGACATTTGTTTTTAATTTTATAAGTATTTTACCTAGTTATAATGAATATCTAAATAAGAAAGGCAATTTTATAAATTGAAAACTTGTGTAGTGAAACTGCGAATAAAAGTATCTACTTGATAAAATGATAAAATAGCGTGTGTTCGGCACACGGCCACGGTTTAGAAGTGAAACTTTTTGGCAGGATTCAAAGATACGAAAATCGTCACTTTACTCCATGATGTGACGGTATTGCCATCGGTATTGCAATCGTAAATTTTGAAGTTTCAAAATTAACGATTTTCAACATTATTGTACCAGCAGAACACTGTTTTCCAAATGACATGACGTTATATTTTATTTTTGTTCCGGGCGGAACCGGGGCGTGTACATATAAACGGTATAGCCAATGTACAAAGTAATGACTTAGTTGCAAAGTGGTATATTGCAAAATATTTACTCTGTAAACACACGGGCTATAAATAGGAACGGGGACGATGCGTGAATTTTTTAACCCTATATTTTTAGAATAGAACCTTTTGATTGTAATGTCGTCTTTCCACTGTTTTGCACATTACGATTTCCCGTCAGTACACTGTGATACAATGTATGTATGTATGTACGAGATGTATATGTATAGATTTCTCATAGATTTGATGATGATGCGATGATATTTATTTAGGGTAATCCTGAAAAAATATGTACTTATTATTGATATTAATATGTTATTTGAATATGCGTTGAACAATGCTTTAATAGATTTTCTTTAACCACTGCTTTGCTTATAAAACCGTCAATTATTTCGTCAGTCCACTGCCACTTAACTCATATAAAAATATTTCTTTATGTAATCATAGAACCTAAAACCTTTAGATTTCAATACAATTTATTTAATACTTTTTCAATAAATTGTAAAATATTTCTTCATTCCGCCGGAAAATTCTGAACACAATATCCTGTGCATTGAACCCGGTAAGTCATAATGCACCGTCGTTAATCACTCTAACAAAAGTGGTCAGACATTCCATCAGTCCCCTGCCAAATGATCCGCCAGTCCTCATTAGCATTCACTGCGCGTTATCAATACGTTTGACTTGCTGAATTCAATTACTGGAAACGAAAATATAAATTAGAATATTAACAGTACAGTGTAACGCGTTAGAATCGAGATGTGGCCGTGGGTTCGATTTTTGTGAGAGAATGAGGTTTCGGTTTGATGTTTCATTGATGTTTCAAAAATTGTTGTTTCTGTACGCATGTAGGTATATTGTGTTTTCATATGTTTGTTCCTATATGTCTCCAATCTACGAAACCTATTGGAAATTGATATGTCCATACGGCTAATAAAAGCGAAATTAACTTAATAAATTGAAAATTCATTGTCATTTAGAAAATATGTACATAATCGAAACCGTGGACATTTCCTAAATGTATAAATTTCATGAAGATTTTCATGATCGGACTTCTACTCCTTCCCTTTAATATCACCTATAAAATAAAAGTAATTAGTAAGCTAGTCAAGTTAGTATACCTCTTTATAATAATATCGGTACATAGTTTATCAGTCCCCTGCCCAAATGCGTCACTCTCGAGTCTCGTATACAATTAGATGACACAACACAGTTCATCAAGATGCCCCTGTAATTACTAGATTTATTTGAATGCTGGACCTAGATATTATTTAAGCTAGGCTATCACTACATATTATAAAACAAAGTCGCTGTCTGTCTGTCCCTGAATTTTGAAGCGGTTTTTTAAATAGATAGAGTGATTCAAGAAACAAAACGGACGTAGCAGTTGGAAAGCGGAAAACTCGAGAATGGCTTGACCAATTCGGCTAGATTTTTAACGTTTTTTATTTAGGCAAAAGGAAGGTTCTTATGGAGATAAAAGTTAAACTTAAAGAAGTTTAGTTACGGCATAAATTAAAATTTGGAACCCCTTAAGCAAGTATGTTGATGAATAAATACGGTACAGGTAATAATATACGAATTATGGTATTTTTTACCGCTCTATTTATTTATTTATTCACACAGGCCTGTAGACAGACATTAATTATTATAACATTATGAATATAAGCAGATTTTCTAAACGCTTTTTCCTTGTAGTTACAATAATAGATTTATTTATAACTTAGCATTGACAAAGACACCGTTTGTTGAGCAAGTACGAAAACAACAGGAATGTTATTGTATGTTGTGTATTTGTTACTTCAAAACGGATGAATAGATTTGGATGAATTGGTTAGTTTCAAGTATGGACAGATAATATCATTCTATACTAGTTTCAAGTTATTGAATAATGTAAGCATCTGAATAATTGCTATACTTTCTTTCTTTATTGTAGAGTACTAGCTTTCCGCCCGCGGCTTCGCCCACGTTTTCAAAGAAAAACCCGCATAGTTCCCGTTCCCGTGGGATTTCCGGGATAAAACCTATTCTCTGTGTTAATCCAAGTTACCCTCTATATGTGTGCTTAATTTCATTGTAATCGGTTCAATAGTATTTGCATGAAAGAGTAACAAACACACACACACACATCCTCACAAACTTTCGCATTTATAATTTAAGTATGATTCTTTATGTCAATACAGTCGAACAAAACCAGGTGAAATAGCTTGTTAAACTATAACCCCTCTACTTCCTATAATCTATCACGTCCCTAAAACTGGTTAATAAAAGCTCAGCTATTTATAGTATACGATGTTCAGACAATTTAAAATACATTTGGATATTTTCGTAACTAACATCTGTTTATGAATCAGACGGTCAGTTTTTCTGTTTGTTACATTTTTTTTACACGCTTTATATTAGCTTCACCTGTATGTTTGTATGTTTGTAACCGACTTCTTTGGGCGCGATTTTGACCCACTTTAAACGGTCAGATTTCGTTCAAACTTTGTAGATTTATTGAGGACCGATGACAATACACTAATTTGATAAAATTTTCTATTTTTTAGTTTTTATATGTACATTCTTATACAATTTTCCTATTATAAAATAACACAGTAAACTTCAACAAGCGAAAATAAATCATTCGCAAAGTCATAAAAACATAGGAATTTTTATTCTTTTATTCTTTGAGAAAATTTTATTTCTTTTTAATTACTTAATCAGAGTTACAATTGAGATTGCAATAAAACGGAACAATAAAACTCATTTTAACGAGCAAACTAGCGAATTATTACTAGTCTAAGAAGCAATTCTGTTTATTTACTAGCTAGTACTTGTGCTCTGACAATGCTTGGATTTTTATATTACTAGATTTCCGCCTGCGGCTTCGCCCGCGTTTTCAAAGAAAAATCCGCATAGTTCCCGTTCCCGTTGCATTTCCCGGATAAAACCTATCCTATGTGTTAATCCAAGTTACCCACTATATGTTTGCTAAATTTCATTGTAATCGGTTCAGTAGTATTTGCGTGAAAGAGTAACAAACATACGTCCATACTCACAAACTTTCGCATTTATAATATAGGTAGGTACTAGCTTACCGCCCGCGACTTCGCCCGCTTTGTCTAAAACCTAATAAATTATATACTAAAACCTTCCTCTTGAATCATTCTATCTATTTAATAAAACCGCATCAAAATCCGTTGCGTAGTTTTAAAGTTTTAACTTTTAAGCATACAAAGGGACAGAGAAAGCGACTTTGTTTTATACTATGTAGTGATGATGATAGTGATGATGAAGTAGGACAGGATACCGGATAGGATATCGTAAAATGTTCCAATAGAAAATGGTTTTGAATTCGAACTTGTAAATTGTATGAGTATTTGTCAAAAATATCGGTTTGAAACTTAATTTACTTTGTGGGGACTTATAATTATGTAGGTACATAATATATTAACTAACTATGATAAGAGTATCTTGTTTGATACGAGATTTAAATAAGTACCATCTAAACGGGTTTATTCTTTTGGCAATATTGCGTCGACCAGACACTTAGAAACACATAAATTTAAATTTATAACACACTAGAAGCTTATAAAAGCTTCAAGAGAGACATCTATTGATACAATGTAAAATAAAATTATTAAAAAATATATATTATCATAGGTACAAGTTTACCACATAATACAATATAATGTATAATATAATAGTATACGGAACTCATATTCTAAATACAACTCGCACTTGGCCCATTATCAAAGACAAAAAAAAATAATAACGAATCAAAATAGATATAAAACCTTCTTTGAAATCTGAAAATGAAAAATCATTGACAATATTTTATACTTGTAGACGGCACGCGCACGCCCACTGTCTTCTGATGTTAGGGTTGTCAACTGCTAATTAAATATGAATATTTTTTATGGCACGAAAATAATCTATACCAATCTTGAAGAGTTTTTTTGTTTGAACGCGCTAATCTCAAGGACTTCTGGTGCGATTAGAAAAATTCTTTCGGTGTTGGATAGCCCATTTATCGAGTAAGGCTATAGGCTATATATCATCACGCTTAGACCAACAGAAGCGAAGCCACGCGGGTGAAACCGTGGAGCGCAGGTAGTAATGATGTAAATTGTTTCCTTTTGATTGAACTGCATTTTATAGATTAGATTTTTTAAAGCATACAATTCACTTGTTCACTTTTATTGACTTTTGCTAGACCTGACGTTGATTTAACGAAACCGGTCATAGTTTTTGTAATAAAAATTTAATTCAAAAGTAAATAAAATAAAATTGGTAGAAAACAATTGTGCATTCATTTAAACAATCTAATCAGTAGTTAGTAATGATAATTATAGTCGATTATTCTACAATATATGGAAAGGCTTCGAAATATCGAAGTGAAATATATAGAATCACATCTACGATTTGCCCCGGTAGTATCCTAAACTGTTACTTTAACTATGTGTGCCAATCAAGCAAGTTTTTGAAAATTATTCATCCCATTGTATAAGTACATATTTTTAATAATACCTACGAGTTTTTTTAAATATTAGTAGCAACTGGCAACCCTATAAAGTCTTGCTCTGGCAATATACTTTCTAATAAGCGATTTTTATAAATACGCCTCGTATTTTCTCCGAATACTTTCTTACACGTGTGCTTACAAAGCTTACAAATTACAAAGTACTGGACTATTTCTAAAATGCCTACTTTGTAAACCCTAGCAAAGATTTATTGTTGTTAAGGAAATAGTTTTACATTAAGATCTAGGTTTGCTATAACTCCTTACAAAAACATGTTTATGGTATAGATATGTATCTGTATACTAGGTGAACGCCCCGGTTCCGCTCGGGTTACATTATTGAAGTGAAACTTCTTTATCGGGGTTGGAAAAAAATTGAGTGTAACGTTTTTTCGTTACGCGGGACATTTTTCCGTTACGCGCCATATTTTTCTTATCCTTACCACGCCTGATTCGACGTATTTCTGTAAAGTTGCATATAGTAAATTATTTTTTGAAAAATAAGGTCATAAAGAAGTTTCACTTCTTACGTGTGTACACTAGTACACGCACACATTTTTTTAGGATTTTCGAGTAATGTCATGTATGTCATGTCATGAATATATAAATAAAGAAAATACCTATTAAAGAAAATACCTATTTTTCTAATTCGGTCGAAGAAAAATCCAACAAACGAAAAATTATTAAAATATCGCACGCTGAGAACGAAAGTGACCTAACTCAAAATTTTGCAAAAATGAGTTATACTCATAAAATGACTCAGAATAAGGAATTCTATCATCTAATAAATCAAAAACTATCCTATGTCACCTAGAAACCGAAAAACACGTATGTTGCGTCTCTTTATAATTTGCGTATTTTAAACGTCCCTCCGCTAAAATAGTGACCGTTTTAGTATTATGTCGGCACGGTGATTACATTTCTTAGTTTTAAAGTGATTTAATCCTGATTGCGGCGTTTATTTACCGAAAGGTAAGTAAATATTTTGTCAATGTTCTAATCCTAACAAGACCGTTATTCGTATTAGGTCACTTTTGTACTAAAATGCAGTTTTTGTATTGTGACTTAAATCATATTAAGTCATTTTTGTATTATCAACTATTCTAAAGGTAACGACATATTTCTCGTTATGCCTGTACTTTATTAAATGCTTTCTTTGTTTAAGTGTATTATGTATAAATAGGCCGTTTTAATAATATTTTGATAAGTTAATTTTATGGCGTATTAAAGTTTATGTCGTTGTTTCAATAATAATTTGTTTAAATATTTATGTTTAGGTCATTATATGAAGAGATTAAAGATGATTTTATATTACAAATGGTTCAAGAAAATGAAAAAGAAAACGAAAAATTCATACCCAAAAAGTTATCATGAAATACAAGAGTTTCCTCGCTGAGTGATCATCATCATCTGAGGCTCTACAACTGCTAGTGGGCCTTGGCCTGGTCCAGTATTTTCTTCCAGATCTCTCGGTCCTTTGTCTGAGTTCTCCAGATTTTCACAGCAATCATTAGATGCCATCCAACCATCGGAGCTTCGGCCCATCTGGTTTTCCATAGAGAAGCCGCAGAGGTGCCTTCTTGTCGTCCATACGTGCCTCGTATCCGGCCCAGCGTAAACGGCCTAGTTTTATGGTCTATAAGACTATGAAATGTACGAGGAGCCGAATGCTCCTCGTACATTTCATAAAGCTCATGGTTATACCGCGTTCTCCAATGTCTATTTTCCAGCACAGCACCGAAAATCCGTCTAAGGATTTTTCGCTCGAACACCGCAGGCAATCCTCATTTTTTTGCTCAGGACCCAACTTTCGGACCCGTATGTTAGTACTGGTCTTAGTAGGGTCTTTTATAGCAGTACCTTTATGTTTCGGGATAGCAGTTTCGATCAAAAATATCTTAGAAGGCCGAATCAGCCATAATTCGTTTACATATTTCTGCAGATATTTCGTTCTGGTTTGTTATTAATTATGCCAGGTACACAAAGTCACGTACAGCCACGAACTTGACTTGTAGACCGAGCTTTTGGGCAGTTTTGTCTATAGCAAAATATGCGTTAACAGCAGTAGAGGATCACTGCTGGTAGCGTCCTCCCGATCCAGGTCTATATCATCCGCGTATCTCAGTATTTGTATCTATTCGAAAAATAAAGTGCCCGATGTCTCAATTTCTGGAATCTCGGATGCATTTTTCTAAGGCTATGTTAATCAGAAGGCTGGAGAGCGCATCACCCTGCCTAAGGCCTTCCATTGCCCTAAAAGGTTGCAAGATACTGAATGGATCCGAACGACGTTTTTTTATTTTTTTAACGTCATTGCTGTAAGTGACACCAATTGTGGTGGAATGCCGATCTCAGTCAACGCTTGGTACAGGAAATTTCGGTGAACATTGTCGTATGCAGCCTTAAAATTCACGAAAATAATATGGTGTGTTATGACATTGAACTCAAGTGTTTCAAAATCTGATCAGTAGTCGAACGGTTAGGGCCCCAAGCGTACTGGTAGTCGCCTAGTTTGTCTTCTGTGTATGGAGATATTCTATTGAAAAGGACATAGGCGAAGATTTTATATGCCGTGCTTAAAAGAGATATACCGTGATAATTCTGGCAATCAAATATGTCACCTTTCTTGTGCTGTACACACCGCTGTAATATATACCCTATGTTACTGCGATGTTCCACTCATCGGGCGTATTAGATTATATTAGAAAAACTTAACTATAATTTTTCTTATGTCATTGTTGTGGCAACCCTGTACTTAGTCTGTGGTTCATGTACCTATGCAATGTGTAAGGCAATGTGCTTTTAGAAAGAATAAAGAAAAGTTAACAGGGCGTCGTTTCAGACTTCCACACCTGGACTATCAGCTTATAAAATTTCTCCTTAAAGCTAGTTTCAGCATATTTAAGCAATTCCACAGAGATGTAATCAGTTCCTGGTGGCTTATGATTTTTGAGTTTCCTAATGGCCAATCTAACTTCGTCTATTTGTAGGCAGCGAGATATCTGGGATGTTAGTATAATTTTGTATGGCAGAAGGTGTTTCAGCAGTTTCTGTGCTATTTAGCAGTTCTTGGAAGTACTAATTCCATCTTTTAATAATATCGTTCTTACTATTTAGTAGCTCACCATCTTTACTTTTACAAGCTGAGGTTCTAGGTTTGAAATCTTTCCTACCTCTATTAGTTTGGCTGTAAAAGTTTCTCGAGTCCTTCGTTGAGAAACTTTTAGCAATCTCTTCAAGTTAGTTGACATCAACACATTTCTTCTTCTTTCTCTTGTGTAGTTATTTTTTTTCCTTCGTCGCGCTTTATGCTCTCTCTCGTCTGCAAGTGTAGGTCTGCTGTAACGATAGGTATGCTTCATTCTTTTCGTTAGTAACCTTTTGGCATTCGGCCACTTGTTTCTGCATCGTATCTCATTACCTAGATTTTCACTCGCAGCTGTTAGTAGAATTTTACTTAGTACTTTCCAGGATCTTACTTGCGTTTTGTTCGCTATTTATCTATCTGCTCTGAGCCAAAATTTTTAGATAAACTTTCACTTTAAGAGGTGCGAAATAAATCTATACTACATAGTATAAAACAAAGTCGCTTTTTCTGTTCCTATGTCCCTTTGTATGCTTAAATCTTTAAAACTACGGAACGGATTTTGATGCGGTTTTTTTTAATTCATAGAGTGATTAAATAGGAAGGTTTTAGTGTATAATTTATTAGGTTTGAAACAAAGTAGGCGAAGCCGCGGGCGATAAGCTAGTAATATTATAAAGAGGAAAGGTTTGTATGTATGTATGGTTTTCACGCATAAACTACTGAACCGATTTTGATGAAATTTGGCACAGATAATCTTTATACATTGAAAAAGAACATAGACTACCTTTTATTGCGAAATATGTACCACGGGCGGAGCCGGGGCGGACCGCTAGTTCCTAACTAAAACTGCACTTTTGTATTACTTTTTTTAATTAATTATACTGAAGTATAATTTTTTGTTGATTAATAATACCAATATTAGAGTTGATTGCCCATAGGTATTAAGTAAATAGTAAAAATGAGTCTTGAAACAAACAATAAATATAATTTCTTAGTTAACATTTGGTTTCATTAGACTACTTCCCATTAATATTTTAATACTAAGTTGACATAATTCAGGTTACGTCCAAATGCATGCATAGAACAAAAATACTAAAGTGACTCATTCCCAAACTAGTCAAAGATGATTTACAAGCTTTCAGTACTAAAGTGACGCAATATCTAATGGTAATTTTTAAAAAAAGATAAAAAATATTTAAATTTAATTTAATTTTTTTTTTATGGATTGTATGGGTGGACAATATCCTCGTAAATGATATCAGACTTTAATATCTTATATAACTTTGCATGCGAACAAATTATGACATGATTTGTAAATAGTTCTGTAAATTACGAACACTTTTTTGATGATTACCAAAAAACACGAATTTCGTATTAGGTCACTTTCGTTCTCAGCGTGCGATATGTTCAGCTGTTCTTGTGTCAAATAAGTATGTTTTCAGGGACATTATCAGCTAGGTAAAGTTTAAAATTGACATTAAATACAATAAATCTAGTTGGCTGTGATATATTGTGCTTATATGTATATTTATTTGCCAATGTGTGCGTTCGTTTGCGTATGTTAATGTGAATCATCCTACTAATATTATCAATGCAAAAGTTTGTACGTCTGTTTGTTATTCCTTCATGCAAAAACTGCTGAACCGATTTTAATGAAATTTGACAAACACATGGAGGGTAACTTAAATTAATACATAGGATAGTTTTATCCCGAAAATCCCACGGGAACGGGAACTATGTGTGTTTTCCTTTGAAATTTAATTTCATTCATGAATAATTTTTGTTCAATTAACATCTGTTTTCTTAATAAATTTATCTAATTTGTGAATATTTCTAAAGCAAATGTAGGTACTCAACGTTCGCCTTTTTGTGGTTGTATACTACCCTCCTTATATTACAAAATAATAGCTGCATATTTCCAACTACCCTCAAAAATCGTTAAATAGCATAACTATTAAATCCAAAGCAATTGAATATACAATTATCAGTTCAACTGTTTCGCCCACGTCAATCTCAGGTATTTTGACAACCTTAATCTCTGATTAATACCACACATTAAACTTTGATGTGTGTGTTGGCGCATATCCAAGTGTGAGATAGTAAATAGTATTTGATTATTCTTATTCTTATAGTTATAAATCACTAGCAGCCGTACAAATAAAAACTTGCTTATTCAAACCTTATGCAATGCATAGATATGATAAGAATAAATAAAGAATAAGGATGTCATAATTTCTTACAAATAAATTTGGAATAACGTCGATGTATCTATGCTCACGCTATGCAATAGGCGCGAAGCGGCAACGTCGCAATTCATTCATAAAATTATGAAAAACATTGAAATTGTCTACGGTTAAGCCTTGGTGCTGTCATTTTGACTTCGTCGAATTTGTTGTGAAGTTTCATCATACGATGTTCCGTTTATTTATTTTTTAAATATTTATTGGAAATAATTTAAATATATCATTAAATATGCAAGCAAATGATAGATAACGCTATCAAATATCTGGAGAACAGAAGATAAACCCACCTTGAGATAGAGAGTTGCCAAATAACTGGTACTCAAAACATACAACTCCAGGCTTAGAAGATTTATATTTTCAACGAAAGTGTAGTTATATTATTGTGATAAGTTTAGAAATAAGTTTTATGTATGTATGGTTTGGCGCATGTTGTAAATAAATAAATCATTATAAATATCAAAAGGGTTTTTCATAATTTCTTATATTTTGACATTTCATACAAAATTTTCCATTTCAATAGGTACGTAATGGAATTATTAATTTGCTCAACTTTTTCTACTTCTCGTATTACTCTCATTGCTATTATCTCAAATTTAGATTGAAAATTGCTTCTAAAACTTGTAAAACACAGCATAATGTACTAAAAGATATGTTATAACTCGGTTATGTCAGACTTATACTAGGGTGGTAGCCGTAATAAGGACGGAATAGCATTAGTATGAATACTTATTACGAAGTTATACTAGGTTACATTTATTTCGTGTTTATTTGTATGATTTTTCCTTATTCTTAGTTTATTCTTTGCATAAAATGTTATAACTCGTTTATTTGTACGGCTGTAGATATTTAGCACATCTTTAGGCTGTTTCACTTTGGTTGGGGTTTGCAATAAATAAATAATTTGGAAAATCCAAAAGTGCACGCCTCATAATTTTTTTTAATAAATATTTATTAATTATTATTTTTGTTTATTTAATAACAATTAAACCACATCGAATCAGACCCTGAAAAATGAAAGGGTTCTATTCCTGAGCATACTCAAGCGTAAGAGAAAAAAAAAGACTCGATTAGTAAAGTATTTCGGTCGCTATCGTGTTAACAAGAAAAAGGATCCGCACATACAGACACACGGACGTCCAAGACAGAACTTTTTTAAACTGTTTTTTAAGGTGATGAATTAATTTTTCTAACATTTACGGCCCTTTTCAAACCTTCGTAATTTTTATATTATTAAAGTTGTCGTGATGAAAATTCTTGACAAGAAAGTTCAATAGTAACACAATACGTCTACCGTTTTAGAAACATGATTCCATGATATTTTCTCGATAGAAAAAAAATACAAAGTTATCATTGTTATTTTTTTTAATCTCTGGCATCTTCAAAATAACAAACGTAAAGTTACGACTTTTTGGATATTAACTATAAAATATACAACCTATACGTCTACCGTGTTAGAATTTTGAAATATGCGATGGTTTTGAAATAAACAAGAAATACTTTTAATTAGCGCGCGACCAGCCAATATATCGAGAGCCGCCCTGTACCTTCCTACCCCGATCGCTGCACGAGTCATTCCCGCTACGGCCGTCACACGGGGAACTTGTGTCGCTCGCGCAATCGTAAAAAAGGGTGACAACACGATAAGACAAAATGAGACAAATGGGGACAATAAAGAAAATAAGAAGAAGAAACATAAAGGTTGGAGGGAAAAGAATGCTTACAATTGGAACAAATTAATGAAGTAAGTTGGTTTTATTTTAAATTTGATGATAATTGTATTTTAGACGATGTTTGATATGTACCCGTGTTTTAAGTACATAACGAATGTGTAAGATTTTTTCATTTATAGCATAAATAATCTGTTCAGAAATCCGGAATCCAGAAGGAAAAAAAACCCACTGATTGTTCACAATGTGAATCCACTCCTTCGTAAGTACCTTTATTCAGTCAAAAATGTATGTTATCAAAGCTCTACTGGTTTTATCGCATGATTCCATTTTTAGCAAAAAGCAACAAAGTGCAAAGAAGTAAAAAATCATGGTGAACTTAGTGGAAGTATGGCGGACATAATATGGAACAGGAGCTCATTGGAGTAGTATTATATTTAAAAAAAATACGAAATAATTTCAAGAATTACATTTCTTAGAAGGTGGTAGATAAGTATGTTGTATAAAGAATTTGATGTTGATATTTAACTATTTCATTTATACTTACTACACCTGTGCGGGAAATTGCTTAGTAATAAAACAGGTTTATATTCATATTTACATAGTAATGTGAGTTTTCATTTCAAAAAATTTTGTGTAAGTATATTAAATTGAGTTCCTGGGTGATCTGGAAACACAATTGGGCCCGGAAGATGGCGCTGCAGTCACTCCTCCTAATCACATGAACCGATTTGGATGAATATCTGTGTGCACATTTCATTTTTGTGGGATGATTGGTTGATTCGCTTTCACATTAGCTATAGGTAAACCAGAATCTGATGGCAATTAGGGAAATCAAAATTTTGAGTGTGCAACCCTAGGGAAAATGGACTGAACGATCTTGATACTGCTTATTTTTTAGTTTGTTTGAGAACAAACTAAAAAATAAGCAGTATCATTAGTCACATTACATAAGTGGACAATACTGTACTTAATAATGAGATATCCACTTAATATTATGTAGGTACATACTTACATGTATAATATACATATTACTTTTATACAGGTAATACATATTATTATTTACACATACCTATATTTGTATGTTCATTATCATTATGCCATGTGAAAATATCGATGTTATATCGATAGAAAACTAGACTGCTTATAATTTTTTATAAAATAAAATAAAAATAAAATGAAACTATGTTTATTTTCGTAAGTATTAACAGATACACACATTATAAAATTGACTTGGACAGCTTGGACTTGACGAATAGCCGTATTGGAAACTCCTGTAATAAGTTTTCATAAAATTATATTCCAATCAGCAAACAATATTATAGTTACCTACATATAATATTTTTAGTATCAAAGTATCAAAGTATCAAAGCGGGTAAGTCCAATTTACCAATAAAATCTTCTAAATTGAAAATTGTGATGTGTTTGACCCTTCTTCATCAAATATTTTTCTATACACATTATAAACAACACCTCTTGCTTGTGATCACAGCGGCTTTTTCGACATTTTCGAAGATTTTTTAGACAAAATCCTAAAAATTATTTATCAACTGCAAAAAAGACAAATAATTTGACAACCAATTTGATAGTTGTCAAATAAGTTGCCACATGAAAATCTTTTATTTCTTAAATATAAATATGCCATCAGATTCTGGTAGACCTATAATATTATGTATTTTTGTTGTTAGAAAGTAAACTTAATTTAATGTTTATAATACATTATTATTGGTATATAAATAAGCCAGTGTTCGTCTCACATTGCTGTACCTGCCTACCTACCCTACCAGGGCCTAACTTTGTTCTGGCTATTTTATTTTGATTATTTGTAATGAATAATTACAATTATAATAGAGTGCAAAAAATAAATACATGCGTCAATATATTTTGTGTTTTTTTTAAACAATTTTTTTATTTAAAAAAATATCATTCCGACCGCGGCTTTGCCCGCGTGGAATTAGATTATATCGTGAATCCTGTCTTATCCCACAGAAGTGTTCAGTTCGGATAAAAAGTATCCTATGTGTAAATCCAGGCAATTAGCTATATTTTATCAAAATTGGTAATGTAGTCTTGACGTGATTAAGTAACAACTAACAAAAAAATATACAAATTAACATCCAAAGTTTCGCATCAGTTTTACTGTATTAGTGACTAGATTTCCGCCCGCGGCTTCGCCCGCGTTTGCAAAGGAAAACCCGCATAGTTCCCGTTCCCGTGGGATTTCCGGGATAAAAACTATCCTATGTGTTAATCCAAGTTACCCTCTATATGTGTGCTAAATTTCATTGTAATCGGTTCAGTAGTTTTTACGTGAAAGAGTAACAAACATCCATACATCCATACATCCTTACAAACTTTCGCCTTTATAATATATTAGATTAGATTAGATTAGATATCTTCCACTCTTGACTTAATAATGTCTAAGTAGTTGTTAAAAAGAAGATTATTTGTTTATAAGCAAGAAAATAAAACCAATAAATCAACAATTAAATATATGTATAAGAATATTATAACTGTATGACGACTCCATACATGTTTGTCCCGAGTCGGCCAGCGCCAGCGCGGCGAGTTTGCAAGAATGACTTCGCGCACACCCGCGTTCGCGATAGCGAGCTATTAGACTCCGCCCGCCAAGCAGTAGATTTTTTTTGTGTATCGTCTTAACTAGTTTTAATAACAAAAATGACATCAAAAATATCATGAACGTTAAAAATAGTGTTTTTTCTTAATATGTGTGTGTATGTATTATCTTACAAGTGCAATGTATGATACATAAAGACATTTTAAGTTTGAAAAATCAGATGTTTTGCGCGAAGTGACAGTAGTACCCACCTCAACGCTTCGCTTATGAGGCGTGCAAAATTTAAACAGAAAAGAATGGAAGGTTTTTTTTAACAAAAAACTAAACCGCCTTCAATTTTGTTTATATCTTTTTAACGAGCTTAATCACAATACGTTAAACTGTAATTATTGTAATTATATTTATATGTATAAATATGGATGTTGTGTCTGAAATAAAGATCTATTTATTTACTAGCTGGCTCCGCTTTTGTTGGTCTTAGCGTGATGATATTATATAGCCTATAACCTTCCTCGATAAATGGGCTATCTTCACCGAAAGAATTTTTCAAATCGGACCAGTAGTTCCCGAGATAAGCGCGTTCAAACTCTTCAGCTAATATTTGTAGGTATAGATTATTATTTAAACTATGTTTTATTATATACCTAAGCTACTAGCTTTCCGCACACGGATTCACCCACTTTAAAACCTAATTATAGGTAAATTATATACTAAAAACCTATCTCTTGAATCACTCTATAAATAAATAAAAAAACGCATCAAAATCCGTTGCGTAGTTCCGATGTTTTATACTACACTAGCTGCTCCGCGCGGTTTCACCCCCGTGGCTCCACTCCTGTTGCCCGTAGCGTGATGAAATATAGCCTATAACCTTCCTCGATAAATGGGCTATCTAACACCGAAAGAATTTTTCAAATCGGACCAGTAGTTCCCGAGATTAGTGCTTTCAAACAAACAAACAAACAAACTCTTCAGCTTTATAATATTAGTATACAGGGTGTCACACTTTCGGTATACTAAGCGCGAAGGGACTTGTAGTTTTGCATACACTGATCACGTAAAAAATACTCAAATAACAAAATTACGTGAAAAATTTTTTGCAAAATTTTTCCTTAAAATCCATGTATTCTTCTCTAGCTTCGCGCAGCCGGCATATATCGCTTTGCTAATGTGAGCATTTTGTCTATGAAAACATAATCTTAAACGATAGCTCACGTGCGGGTGGCCAAATTGGGCGGGTTGCTTTTTAGGGGTGTACACATGGAATTTTAAGAACTCCTCTATTTGAAAAAAAAATGCGTCTGGAATTTTATAAGTATTTTTTACGTACTCAGCGTATGCAAAACTACAAGTCCCTTTGCGCTTAGTATACCGAAAGTGGGACACCCTGTAGATATTGAAGCTATGTAGGAGTGACATGGCTATTTATTATCTCGACGAAGCCGGGGCAAGCGGCTAATGTGACGGGAAACATGATTTCATAATGAAATCGTAGTGTGGTCCATGTTGAAAAGGACAGCTAATTTGCAGCATTTTGAGAAACTGTATGCTATATTCCATGAATAGGAAATAACCTGTAAAAGTTTTTGAAAATGTGATCAAAATGTTGATAGATAAATTTACTTTTACCGTAGATAATAAAAATTAATAATTATCCGCCTTTGCTAATCGTATTTTACACACGCAACCAGATGTAAGTACAATGTGTAAGTGACTTACATCTAACTTAACTTAACCAAGTTAATTACTAATTTTACTTGCCTATAGGCACACATACAACAGGACAGTTAATTAGAGAGTATTTAATCAAGTCTGTCCAATTTTAGTTTTTAGTTAATTTTCCTTGTATTTGTCGCAATTTTACGAACATACTTACCACAGTACTTACCTTGTATACGATCACGCCAAAACATTACACAACACGCGTGTTTGTTGTACGTCATTCCCTACTGACACCTGTCAATTTTCGCGCCCTTTTCGACGTTCGGATACACGCACTTGAATGTATTTTCGTAAACACATTTTAACTTTCATGATGGTCCCAAGATACCGGATAAAAGATTCATAAGTGTAAACGTTTATCCCTTTTGGGTACGTCATGATACTTTTAGGGGTTCTCAAGTACAAAAGAAACTATAGATAGTTTCTTTGCATACATTATTTGTATTTTGCACATCTTTACTTTGAAGTGAAGTGAATTACAATTGTCTAGCTGTGCTGTTTGGTTTTACCCGCATTGCTCCGCTCCTATTGGTCTTAGCGTGATGATATAATATAGCCTCTAGCCTTCCTCGATACATGCACTTTCTAACAGTGTACCTAATATTATTAGGCTAATAGTAATAATCATAGATTATTTAATGTATTAATAGATACCTAATAATTATAGATTATGTATTTAATAATTTTTCAAATCAGACCAGTGGTTCCTAATATTAGCGCGTTCAAGCAAGCAAACAAACAAATAAACTCCAGATTTATAATATTACTATACTTATAATATAACAGGCCCTAAAAAGTTAATTAAATGCATTTAATTAAATGTGTAAGTAATAAACAGAGTTGACAAAGACAATAGTAATTCTAAATGGCACAAAATGAGGGTAGAATATTTTAATCCATACTAATATTATAAATGCGAAAGTAACTCTGTCTGTCTGTCCGTTACTCAATCACGCCTAAACTACTCAAACAATTTGCATGAAATTTGGTATGGAGATATTTTGATACCCGAGAAAGGACATAGGCTACCTTTTATTGCGAAATATGTACCACGGGCGAAGCCGGGGCGGACCTCTAGTCACATATAAAAGGAAATACGTCAAGAATTTTTCCATTGCAGCATGTGCAATGCAATAACCTTACAAAGAGTATGTCTTGAACTTTAACGTGAAATGAAACGTGGTTTTCAGATTTTCATTTTATACGATTTAAAAGTTGTTGGGAAATCTTGTGATGTTGCAATTTTTCAGAAAAATGAGATAACTATCATATTATTGTATACTAATGTGAATTTTTAACCAACTTCATAAAAGGTGGAGGTTCTCAATTTTGGCCTGAAAGCTGGGAACTGTTTGAGCTGAAAAAATATTTTTGTGATGAAATGCTATTGAGGAAGGAAATGCTATATTATAACACACTACGACCTATAGGAGCAAAATAACAATGAATTCAAAATTTTTATAAAGTACTAGCGGTCCGCCCCGGCTTCGCTCGTGGTGCATATTTCGCAATAAAAGGTAGCCTATGTTCTTTCTCAGGGTCTAAAGAGTGTCTGTGCCAAATTTCATCAAAATCGGTTGAGAGGTTTAAGCGGGAAAGCGTAACAGACAGAGTTACTTTCGCATTTATAATATTAGTAGGGAAGTAGGGATTTCTTTAAAAAGCAGACAAAGTAGCATCGATCAGCGAGTGTCATCTTTCGAATTACTTGCTTTGTCTATCTTTTAGTTCCTCAGATGTAAGGCATGAACTATTTAATTAAATTTTTATATCATTGTATATTTGGAAAATGTATAAGGTTTGAAAAAGGTACGTGCTTACGTCGCAAAAACAAAGTCGATATCTCTATACAGGATGTTCCACTATCGGTATACTAAGCGCGAAGGGACTTGTAGTTTTGCATACACTGATCACGTAAAAAATACTTAAACAAAAAAATTACGCCAACATTTTTTTTGCTAAATTTTTCCTTAATATTCATGTTTTCTTCACTAGCTTCGCGCAGCCGGCATATTATAACGCTTCGCTAATGTTAAGCATTTTGTCTATGAAAACATAATCTTAAACGATAGCTCACGTGCGGCTGGCAAAGTTGGACGGGTTGCTTGTTAGGGGTTAAAGAGTTAAATGCATCTGGAATTTTATAAGTATTTTTTACGTACTCAGCGTATGTTAAACTATAACTTCCATTGAGCCTAGAATACTGACGGTGGGACACCCTGTATAGAGGAAGATTGAGAGGACATGGTTCGAAGAATCTAGATTTCGAGCTAGCTTCAGGCTATATCATGTTACTATTTTCAAACCACTCTTGAGGATAAAATTTCATACTTGTATCTATTATCTAGAAGATATTTACTTGTTATAGTAACAAGCATATGGATTACTATTTTTAACACGATTTTATAAGCTTCACCTGTATTTTTGTATGTAACCGACACCTAGGTCCTAGACTAGATTTTGACTTTAAACGGACAGATTTAATTCAAACTTTGTACACTTATCATGGTTCGGTTTCAATACAGTCAAGTCAAAAAATAATTAAAAAAAAGACGTGTGGCACTCGGGGACTGCCGCGGTAAAGCTATTGCATGCTATGCCTTCAAGCCACACCTCCGCGCCCGTCGGAGTGGGGAGCGTGAGGTTTTTTCGTTACGGAATTTCTGGATTCGGTCCCCGAGCTCAAGGCCCGCGATAGAAGCTATGCAATAGCTTAAAAAAAAAGAATGTGTGAGACGAGCACGCGTGTCAGAAGTGAAACTTCTTTGGCAAGATACAAAGATACCAAAATCATCGCCTTACTCCATGACATGACGGTATTGCTATGACGCGACCTTGAAATTTTACTCTCAACGCGCCTAAAGAATTCAAATCATATATTTGTTAGAATTGTGATACAGAAGTTTCTCTTACAAAATAAGCGTGTATTTTGTAGCTCTATTTTAACTACATTTATATCTCAGACACTTTACTAAAAAAAGCATGTGAAATTTGAATTTTCTAATCCCAGTAGACTGACTGCGTTGATATATCAATCACTCAGTGAAGATAAAAGAAAGCTGTACAATTAGGCAACCACGCGATAAAAACAATAGTGATTGATCATGTTATAAATCGGATTAGCTTCTTCAATGAGTTATTTTTGTCGTCCCATTCATGTTTTTACCCTACAACACAAAACACATACCTACATTGCTGTTCCACACCTCTCTCTAATACAAACTACAGTACACACCGATCAATGTATTGCACACATCGATACTACTATTGCATGTAGGTACATCCGTTGTTATAAACAGAAATTTACGAGCAATCAAACCACTGTGCAAACATAGGTATATAACATCAAACGATAGTTACGTCAACCGTCAGCCAGCGAACAAAGATTGTTTTGTTCTACGATTGATTTACGTGTCGTTCTGGAAGGACAGACAGATAGAGTAACTATTGTTTTGTAAGAAGGCGTTTTCGCTAAGGATCGACCAAGATTTAGGAATACCTAAGTCCTATAAACAATCCTACTAATATTATAAATGCGAAAGTTTATAAGGATGGATGGATGTATGTTATTCTTTCACGTAAAAACTATTGAACCGATTACAATGAATTTTGGTATGTGCCAGCTGAAGACCATACATGTAGGTACGGAATCAAGTGTTAATACGCGAGAGTGACGCGAGCATTAGCCCCCCCCAAAAAAATATTCATGCAATCTCTGCCAGGCAGCCTGGTGTTATGTAAAAAGACAACAAACGATACCAAAGTACAAAAAGGTATATAAGGGAGTAGTTACCAAGATAGTTTTTACGATAGACCACAATAAAGTTTTGTTGGCAGTAAATAAGAATGCGACATAAACTGTTGTCCTTTATCCTTTGCTATATAAAAGGAAGGGATAAATCTAAACCCTGATATAGAGCTTTAAATCTAAATAATAATAAATAATAGTTAAAAAAAAACTAAAAAACACGCTTTTAGTTCGGTTTTCTATAAAAAGCGTGTTTTTAATATTTTTTTAAACTATTATTTATTTTATCAAATTAGTGTATTGTCATCGGTCCTCAATAAATCTACAAAGTTTGAACGAAAACTCGCCGTTTAAAGTGGGTCAAAATTGCGCCCAAAAAAGTCGGTTACAAACATACAGGTGAAGCTAATAAAAAGCGTGTAAAAAAGCGCGTGTGTGCTGAGCACACTTTTCAGCAGTGACACTTCTTTGGCAAGATTCAAAGATACCAAAATCATCGCCTTACTTCATGCCGTACAAAAATTATGGAGACAAGGGGAAAAAATCTCTATTTGTACTTTCGAATTCATCTGCACTCAGGTGGACAGCTTACAAGTGACGGCATAGTGCTGAATCTTATTATTTTATGCTCTTATATCGTTCTAAATAGGTCACCTGGTGGTTCAAATCACTTTTTTAACATGGGCCTGTAGTCTATTAAGATGACATCAAAACAGCCGCCAAGAATTATTCAAGGAGTTAATTTATACCTTGGATTTGAAAACAATTCATGTTTCGAATGAATATTAAACCTCACAAAGGTTCGAATCTTACTTCCCTTGTAATGACAAGCATTATCAACCCTTTGAATCCCTTAATCCCTAATCGCGGTATAGCTATTGCATAGCATCGCATCGCTGTGCCGGTTGGAGTGGGGGGTGTTAGGTTTTTTCGTTACGGAATTTTACATTCGGTCGCCGCGTTCAAAGTCTGAGATAAAAGCTATGCAATAGCTTAATAAAATCTTTCCTATTTGTAGATTGACATTTCTATTCAGAAACTTTGCCCTTTTTAATAGAAAAGCGGAACTCGATCAAAAATCGGTCACAAAAACAAGGAAGTCATAGAGATGATGTTGTTTTCCTTTCGTTATTTATTGCGTAAGTTTTATTCGTGTGATGAGATCCAGTTGAAAGTTTTTCGTTATGGTAATTTGCTTATTGGCTTTATTTATAAGCTGGTTTGTACTTTGTTTGATTGACTGCGCTAATCTCAGGAACTACTGGTCGGATTTGAATAATTCTTTCGGTGTTAGATAGCCCATTTATCGAGAAAGGCTATAGGCTATATATCATCATGCTAAGACCAACAGGAGCGAAGCAATGTGGGTAAGACCGCGAGGCACAGAAATAAAAATGAAATATATGTTTATCTATTCAATTCGTGTACGTTGTCCTAAGTTGTTACTAAACATTTTTTTAAACTTTTCTTAAATTAAAAATTCTGTCAAAATCGGTGTAACAATTTCAAAGATTAGCCGAAATAGATAGGTACATTGTTTCTTTGTTTTTTATTTAGGTAGATGTTAATTAATCAGAATTCCAATTATTTTTGATCAAATAATATTTCTGCCCTTGTTATTCTTATCATTATGATACCATCAAATCAATTTTATTTCTGTTTCTGAAAACATTCGTCCACTAAATAATGAGCTTGAATTGAATGTTACGGAACTCTAAAAATAAAATACATGTCAAAGGAATAATTTCTTTGATCAATAAAATAAATGGGCTGTGAAAAATACAATGGAAACGTGTAAAAATTATCCAGTGAAAAATATGACAGAATCATTAAATAGAATTTAATTATGTTTTTATAATATTTTTTTGAAGTGAAACTTCTTTAAAATTTCAAGGTCGCGACATGGCAATACCGTCACGTCATGGAGTAAGGCGACGATTTTGGTATCTTTGAATCTTGTTATGGAAGTTTCATTTCTGACACGTGTGCTCGGCACAGATTTTAATGAAATTTGGTACCTACTTTATGAGATACAGCCTAAAGACAGACAGAAAGCGGAAGCGTAGTAATAGGGTCCCGTTTTACCCATTGGGTTCGGATTAAAAATATCAATGTATAGATATGAACTTCCTACGATTTTATTATATGTAGGTAAGTATATAGATTACAAGCTTTCTGCCCGCGGCTTCACCCACGTTTTCAAAGAAAAACCCACATAGTTTCCGTTCCCGTGAGATTTCCGGGATAAAACCTAACATATGTGTTAATAATCCAAGTTACCCTCTATATGTGTGCTAAATTGCATTGTAATCGGTTCAGTAGTATTTGCGCGAAAGAGTAACAAACATACATACACACATCCATCCTCACAGACTTTCGCATTTATAATATTAGTAGGATAGGCTAGGATATATTATTCATATGTTATGCTTAAATATTGGCGTGGGATCATTGGCCGGACAAAAATAGCAGACCCAAATATACAATAGGGCAGGTGTTTATCGGGCGGGAGTAAAAATGGAGCTTCTGTACGGAATTCGATTACTTGGCGTTACTCAAACTCAACATATAAATAACTGACCGGTTGGCTTGGTTGGTAGTGGCCCTGCCTTCCAAGCCAGAGGTCGTGGGTTCGATTCCCACCCGGGGCATATATTTATGTGATGATCATAGATCTTTGTCTGGGTGTGAATTATCTATATAAGTATTATTTTATTTAAAAATTATATATGTATGTTTATCAGGCATCTGGTTTCCATATCACAAGCGAAAGTTTAGTATGGGATCAGATCGTGTCGTGTGTGAAAATTGTCGCGAAATATTTATTTACATATTTATTTTATGCTTTAAAAAGTTTTATATTGTAAGTTAATTTAAAGTAATCTTATCGTTTCCAAGCTTAAACTAATAATGTTAAGATTAAATACGGAAACCCACGCGGAGTATCCTGAATCTATCCGAGCAATTTTCTTTTATGGTCTCTTAGCGGAGATATGAAATTCCTTTAGATTTGGTCCAAGTTATAAGATATATATAACATAATATAGACTGCAAAAGGAACAGAGGAAGACAACTTACAAGGTGGGAAGATGGTATTCGGAAAATAGCAGGTCCAATGTGGACTCGAAAGGCTAGGGACAGAACAGAATGACGATCTTTAGAGGAGGCCTTTGTCGGAAGACAAGTTGAGGAGTAACTACCGTTTGCCGAACTAAAATCACTTAAATATAAATTAATTTGTTGAGTTTATAAAGTATAATTAGTTAAATGTTAAATGTTAGTAGTAATTAGTTCTGAGGCATACTTAGAAAAGTTTTGTAATTTAAATTAAGATCAACAATAAAGGCTTTTATTTATTTATTTATTTTATTTATTTTATAAGATATATGAACGTTTAGAAAAAGGTAAGGATCTAGACTAATATTATAAAGCTGAAGAGTTTGTTTGAACGCGCTAAACAGGAACTGCTGGTCCGATTTGAAAAATTCTTTCGGTGTTAGATAGCCCATTTATCGAGGAAGGCTATAGGCTATGCATCATCACGCTAAGACCAACAGGAGCGGAGCAATGCGGGTAAAACCGCGAAGCACAGCTAGTAGTTCAAAATACGGCTCCAGTCAATATACAGTACCTAGTTATTTTTTTACGGAGAAAATCGCTATCCGCTCATACTTTAAACAATATTATTAGAGACGACGTCAACTGTGCTTATACATAAACCATTGCTTATTGCTTGTAATTCACTTTCGCTATTTTTAGATGGAATATTATTGCTTTATGGATTTGTTCGATGATTTATTTCCTTTTTCTTGTTGCTAATAAAAAAGAAACATATAAGGACAATGTAATACGTTGTAACTATTTAGTTATTTGTGATGTAAGGTAATCACCCGATTTTGATAAAACTTTAATGTATTCCCTATCAGTAAAAACTTATAGACCCTTCAGATTTTGACTTCTACACTTTTTAACGTGTTAAGTATATTTTATTCAGTAACTAGCTGTGCTCCGCGGTTTTACCTGCATTACTCTGCTCCTGTTGGCCTTAGCGTGATGATAAAAAGTGCGCGTTTAAAGTGGGTCTATAGCCTTCCTCGATAAATGGGCTATCTAACACCGTAAGAATTTTTCAAATCGGACCAGTACCTAGTTCCTGAGATTAGCGCGTTCAAACAAAAAAACTCTTCAGCTTAATAATATAATACGAGTATGTACCTAAGTATAGATAATGTTCTGTCTGTAAAACTTCTTCACAGATTTTCATTCGATTTTCACCAATGGATAGCTATTTATCATAAAAAAAACATCAACACCGCGATCTATAATAACAAAAGCTACCAAAGCTCATAATCCAAAGATTCACTGGATATCCGATATTTTCCTCTCACTACATCAGTGTCAAGGAAGGCTATCTATCTTTGTTGACAATATCGAGCGTTTTTAAGTTATATTACTCGCCGTGTTAGTAAACCACTTGAATTTTATTTATTACTAGCGGTCCGCCCCGGCTTCGCCCGTGGTACATATTTACGTTTTCTCTACATAAAAACCATCCTCGTACTTCAAGGAATATAATAAAAAAAGAATTATAGAAATCGGTTCAGCCGTTCTCGAGTTATGCGCTTACCAACACATTTTGCGATTCATTTTTATATATAAGAATAAGAATATTTTATGATTAACTAGCTTTCGCAAACCCGCATAGTTCCCGTTCCCGTGGGTTTTCCGGGATAAAACCTAACATATGTGTTAATCCAAGTTACCCTATGTCTGTGTGCTAAATTACATTGTAATCGGTTAAGTAGTATTTGCGTGAAAGAGTAACAAACATACACATACACATTCATCCTCACAAACTTTCGCATTTATTTTATTATATTAGTAGGATATTAACTTCAATCTTTGACTTTTATGAGGAAGGAAACCCGGGAAATAATATACTTATTCCTAATATTATATATTGAAATATTATATATTATGTACCATGATTTTTCCTTATTATTGTAGGTAATGGTTCAAGTATTTGTTTACCATGTTTTGAACAATAACTTTTTGCTTTGAAAGCGATATTTTAGTAAATAAAGAAAGTCGTGTTATTAATATACATAATAAACATGTACAGTATAAAACTAAACAAGAACTAAATTGATTTGAAATAATTTTTACTATAGTTACGTTGCACTATTAAATATTCTGTGCTATAGTCTCCACTTGTATATATTACCATAAGCAGCGAGCAACTAGTCTTGATATTAGTCTTAATTATTAGATTTACATAAAAAAATATTTTTTTTTGAAAAAATCACAAAAAATCTTCCCACCAATAGTCGCAGCGACAAACTAGTCAATATCATAAGTGCTTTGGTTACAGGTCATGCCGAACGAAGCAGACAGCGTGTTCCAATGGGATAAGTTGTCGCCAGCCGAGTTCCAGCAACTGCAAGAACTTACTTCTTGTAAGTATTACCTATAACATTAATATTTTTTATACTTATTTAGTTTTTTGAAGTGAAAACTTCTTTAGCAGCGTTGAGCACTTTTTTTGTAATGGGTATAAAATCTTAAACTCGCGTCAGGACACGTGACCTGATCGAAAAAGCGTAAGACGGATACCATTCCAAAATATCAAACCTGCCGGCACTCCCCCAGTGCAACCCGTCTTTTTTTTTAAAGTGAATCTTCTTTGGGTGCGTTGAGAGTAAAATTTCATGGTCGCGTTATAGCAATACCATCACGTCATCGAGAAAGGCGACGATTTTGGTGTCTTTGAATATTGCCAAAGAAGTTTCACTTCTGTCACGCTCTTTTGTTATTTCTCAAACTATATTTATTTAGTTACTAAATTGATTTGTTAAAATATCATGATAAGTGAAAAGCTAGTTAATTAAAAAATCAATTAACAACTAAAATAAACAAATAAAAAGACGTGTGGCACTCGGGGACTGCCGCGGTAAAGCTATTGCATAGCAAGCCTTCAAGCCACACCTCCGTGTCCGTCGGAGTGGGGAGCGTGAGGTTTTTTCGTTACGGAATTTCTCGATTCGGTCCCCGCGCTCAAGGCCCGCGATAGAAGCTATGCAATAGCTTAAAAATAATCAAATTAATACAATTAGTATTGGATAAAAACAACATGTGCGGAATTAAGGACAATAAAAAGCAATTAGGGATATTGGGAACTTGATTGTATTGGTTCTGGAAATAGATTGCGTAAAGGTTATATAGTAGTTTGATACCCTGGTTTTGTTCGGGTTAAAATTAAACAAATTATAAAATATACAGGAGTAATGTAACTTTCTGTGTTGAAAGAATTCTGTTTGACTTAGAGATTGATTATTTTAAATAAATAAATAAATATTTCAGGACAATTTTCACACAAGGCAAGATCTGATCCCATACTAAGCTTTCGCTTGTGTTATGGAAACCAGATGGCTGATAAACATACATATATAATTTTAAATAAATACTTATATATAGATAATTAACACCCAGACACAGAGCAATCTTCTACGTTCATCACACAAATATTTGCCCCGAGTGGGAATCGAACCCACGACCTCTGGCTTGGAAGGCAGGGCCACTACCAACCAATCCAACCGGTCAGTCAATAATAATATTTTAAAATAATTATTTAAATCAAAAAATGTTTAAATGTTTGTAATAATAGCAATGAAGAAATAATGATGTCATGGCTATGCTTGGAACTCAACTTATTTTTTACTAGCTTACCGCCCGCGGCTTCGCCCGCTTTGTCTAAAACCTAATAAATTATATACTAAAACCTTCCTCTTGAATCACTCTATCTATTAAAAAAAAACCGCATCAAAATCCGTTGCGTAGTTTGAAAGATGCATACAAAGGAACATTGGGACAGAGAAAGCGACTTTGTTTTATACTATGTAGTGATTTAAACAATGAATAGATTAATTATTTTGTTACAGATTCAAACAGAAAGCTTCAAGATGTACTCAACGAGCTATGCGATGTTAGAAAACAGAATCCTGATGGGGTAAGTTGTTTTAATTATATTTTTCTCGCTTCGCTCGCGTGTATACCTATCGCTATCCCACGCGAGAGAATCAAACAAATTATATATGTATATAGCCTATTCCTTTAATTAATATTGTAATTAAAATTACTGATAATAATTCTTATGATTAGGTAAAATAAATACATGACTTAAAAAATAGATACGAAATAAATCATGTATTTCTATAACCCATGTGTTATTCTGATGTACATAACCTTCCTGTAAAGTTTCATCCTCGCCTATTTTACCTATTTTGGCTTACCTGTTTACACCTGCTTGTCAGGTAGTTAAACACTGAAATGAGTAAGCATACCTAGGCATATTCTGTGTATCAAAAACTATCAGTCAAATAAACATTTGGTTATCAAAAGTATGAAGGGGATGAAAAAAAAATCGATAAAAGTTAATTTAATTAAAAATTGCCATGACCACTTTTCGATAGGCAAGCAATTATAGGCATATAATTTGTTTATAAAAAATATTTAATAAAAAATACGTCTCATCTGGTTATCAGATCGGTGAAGGACGATCTCCCACGGGCTCACCATATAGCCGCGGGCGTTAGCTAATTTTATATACCACATATTTACATCGATTTTCATTTAAAAGTACTTAATTAAAATAATTTCACATGTAAAAGGGTTTATTGAAAATTAATTAACTTTTCAATTATGCTGGCGTACTAATTTTCAAGTTTTTTTATTCTCCAATTAAAAAGTTTAAAGGGTAGAGAGGACAATTTCGGAAACTTTGGTAAATTGAATTCCAACCTTATTTATTACTAGCTGTGCTCCGCGGTTTTACCCGTAGTGCTGCGCTCCTGTTGGTCTTAGCGTGATGATATATAGCCCATAGCCTTCATGCTAAATGGACTATCTAACAGTGAAATAATTTTTCAAATCGGACCCTTGGCTTCTGAGATAAGCCATTCTGAGATAAGATATTCAAAAAAACAAATTCTTCGCTTTAGAATATTACTTATTAGTATAGATTAGGTACATATAGAAGACACGCCCTGGCTTTTACCGTTAATATATCCTTACTATCCTTGCTTTTTATATTATAAATGCGAAAGTGTTTGTCTGTCTTCCTTTCGCGTCACAACGGAGCGATTATATGTTATGATTTTTATGTCTATAGATAGTTAAGCTAGAGAATAACATAGACTACTTTTTACCGCATTTTCCATTCCCACGAGAATTTTCTTTGCAAACGTGGGCGAAGCCGCGGGCGGAAAGCTAGTTAGTCTATTTATGAGCTTATACGATTAGATTTTCTATTCTAACGGTATAAAATATTGATTAATTGCCCCATACCCCACTGGGGACGGAAAGTGGGACGAATAGAGATTAAACTAGCTTCGTATTGCAAATTATTTGTTTGAAATATGACGTCATTGTGTGGTGTGTCCCTGGGGTATGGGGTACGTATTTTGTAAAAATGTAGTTCTAAAGTATATATTTTAATCTATACTAATATTATAAAGCTGAAGAGTTTGTTTGTTTGAACGCGCTAATCTCGGGAACTACTGGTCCGATTTGAAAAAATTTTTCGGTGTTGGATAGCCCATCCGATTGAGATATCCAAGATTTAATATATATGTTCTATCGTTCTGTTGGATTTCTTTAGTTTAAAAAAAAATGTTTGATTCCTTTTTATAAATACCATTTATCCAATTATTAGCAGAAAGTTTCAATATTCCGAATTTTGCAATATATTCTACACTAGACGAAGCTGGGGTGAATAGCTAGTTTTATAGAACTTATAACAAACGCTTTATTTCCAAGTATAAGTGTTAAGTTACAATATCCCGGAAATCTGCTGATATATAGGAAACCTGTAAGTTCTGGGTAAGTTATCTCTTCCTTTCAACTTAGCTTAAGTAATCAAATAATCTAGTAGGAATATTGCGTTAATATCGAAATACTTTTCCATATTATATAGCTGAAGAGTTTGTTTGTTTGAACGCGCTAATCTCAGAAACTACTGATCCGATTTGAAAAATTCTTTAGTTGTTATCTAACACTTATTAAGGAAGGCTATGTAGGCAATACATATATTATCATCACTAAGACCAATAGGAGCGGAGTAGTAATGAATAAATCGCGTTTAAAATTCGTTAAAGTTTTTAATTTCTAAACATAGGCTACCTATAATCTTCATTATATCCGTATAATCACTAGCCCTAGAACTAAAAATGTTTTAACAATAATTAATGAAGTCAAATCCATTCTTCAGCTTTTAAAAACATCCATAAAAATACGAAAAAATATATAAATTCAAACATTTTCGTCCCGAACCGGCCATAATATTTCAACCATATTACTATTATAGGGTGACGAGGGTTAAATATTTGGGATGTATCTGTAAAGTTCATGGGACAAAGGTTTATTGAATTTTCGTTATATGTCCTGTGTTATGAGAAAGTTTTCTTTTAAATGTACGAGAAAGTTTATTTGACGCCATACGTTTTAAAATACTACATGAAATTGAAAAAAAGACGGGTTGCACTGGGGGAGTGCCGGCAGAAGTGAAAACTTGATTATTAACGTTCAGCATGTTTGATATTTTGGAATGGTATCCGAGAACGCATGGAATATAAGGGCTAAAAAGAATATCCGTTTACGCTTTTTCGATCAGGCCACGTGTCCTGACGCGAGTTTAAGATTTTATATCCAACGCCGCTAAAGAAGTTTTTACTTCAAAACATTGCATAGCATGCCTTCAAGCCACACCTCCGCGCTCCGTGCCCGTCGGAGTGGGGAGCGTGAGGTTTTTTCGTTACGGAATTTCTCGATTCGATCCCCGCGCTCCCCGCGATAGAAGCTATGCAATAGCTTAATATTTAATCTAGATAATTCAATTCAATTTATCTCATAGATATTCACGATTAGTTCGGAAAAAGTATCTAAAGATAGAAGAAAAGCAATATAGTTGCTCTTTTCAGATCTTGCTAATTTTACATTTTTTCATACACATAAAATTTATGTTTAATACATTTTGATAAATGTAACGGTAACGGTACCTACTTACTATAAAATTTCAAAAAATATCTCTATTATAACCCATACACATAATTACACTAAACATTAATGACAAATAACAATAATTTTGAATTACCCGCAAACATTTTCACATCAACTCGTTATTTGCTTAGAGATAATATTAGATAGTGCATTATCTTCCCATTTATGCCATTAAGGGCTTATCAGTACAAACACTAATACGTCATAAGCCCTCCCTGACACAAATATATGTGACGTCACTAGCCACGCGAAATTAAACCTTATCCCAACAGTAGAAAATCGAAAATCAAACCATGCATTCAGGTCAGCAAATGACGTCATAGCTTGTGACACGGAATTTTATACCCTATAGCTATGTGTGTAAAGTCGATTATGGATTACAGGTCAAGCTATGACGTCAATAGAAAGAGACGGGAGATGTGACGTCATTGATTGCATAGGGTTGGGATTTATATTTAGTCTAGTGTTACATCTCATGTTATTTTGTGTAATATTACGCGATATTTAAAAACTTTATAAAATACTAGTGGTCCGCCCCGGCTTCGCCCGTGGTACCTACATGTTTAAACTATCCTATCTCTCAAGTTGGATCGAACTGCACATGGTGTGCGAATTTTATTATAATCGGTAAAGTGGTTTAGGAGTCCATTGAGGACAAACATTGTGACACGAGATTTATATATAAGTATATATGTATTAAGATATTGATTATTATATTTATGTAGGTTGCTATTATTTACCGTCACGTCATGGAGTAAGGCGGCGATTTTGGTATTTACATAATATTATTCCATTTTTGTTTTCACTGATAGTTAACGACTTTTCCGCCCCCGGCATCGCCCACGTAGTGAAATGAAATTTCAGAAATTACTTATTTATACTGTTTTGGTTTTATATTCTCGTACTATGATGATTATATGTACAGGGTGTCCCACAATGGGTATACTAAGCACGAAGGGACTTGTAGTTTTGCGTACACTGATCACGTAAAAAATACGTAACAACAAAATTACATCAAAAAATTTTTGCTAAATTGTTCCTGAAAATCCATGTTTTCTTCTCTAGCTTCGCGTAGCAGGCATATTATACCGCTTCGCTAATGTGATCATTTTGTCTATGAAAACATAATCTTAAACGATAGCTCACGTGCGAGTGGAAAAGTTGGGCGGGTTGCTTGTTATGGGTGTACACATAGAGTTTTAAGAATTCTTCTATTTGAAAAAAAAAATGCATCTGGAATTTTTTAAGTATTTTTTACGTGTACTTAGCGTATGCAAAACTATAAACTCCTTTGAGCTTAGTATACCAACGGTGGGACACCCTGTATAGCAGTATTATTTCCAGAGTGGAAAAATGACAGAGTGAATGAAAGAGATAGAGAGACTATAGCGATTGTCTGCCGCCATTACTTTTCTACACTGCTATAAGACATTACGAAAACTGAAAGTAAACTATACTTGTTTGTTTCTTTGAACGCGATAATCTCAGGAACTACTGGTCCAATTTGAAAAATAATTTGGAAAATCCAAAAGTGCACGCCTCATATTTTTTTTTAATAAATATTTATTAATTATTATTTTTGTTTATTTCATAACAATTAAACCACATCGAATCAGACCCTGAAAAATGAAAGGGTTCTATTCCTGAGCATACTCAAGCGTAAGAGAAAAAAAAGACTCGATTAGTAAAGTATTTCGGTCGCTATCGTGTTAACAAGAAAAAGGATCCGCACATACAGACACACGGACGTCCAAGACAGAACTTTTTTAAACTGTTTTTTAACTAGTTTAAATAACAAAAATGACATCAAAAATATCATGAACGTTAAAAATAGTGTTTTTTCTTAATATGTGTGTGTATGTATTATCTTACAAGTGCAATGTATGATACATAAAGACATTTTAAGTTTGAAAAATCAGATGTTTTGCGCGAAGTGATAGTAGTACCCACCTCAACGCTTCGCTTATGAGGCGTGCAATTATTTCGGTGTTAGATAGCCCATTTATTGAGGAAGGCTATAGGCTATATATCATCATTCATCACGCTAAGACCAACAGGATAGGAGCAATGCGGGTAAAACCGCGGGGTACAGCTAGTACTAAAATAAATTATACAATTTCTGTAAATTTTAAGTTGTTTTTTTACCCTCAAAATAAGGAACTTAACACAACAAGTAATGAAATAAAATTCAATAGTCTAAGTAATTGAGCAAGGTTTATTTTATGGCGAAATAGTTAAGACATAAAATCCAATAGCTGGTAACAAATGGTGGCCATTATTGCTGTGGGGAACCGGGACAACGGTCCGACATTTTGGTGTAGGGTGACCATGTTTCATAAAAAGAAAGGATTAGTTGTTTTCTACTTGTTTAGAAGATACAAAGAGATTTCTGAAATATAAAAAAAATATCTGGGCTATAGATGTAGCACTATATCATAAAGCTGGGTAAAAACCTTTTCTGAATACAGCACTTTCAGAAAATATTTACAAAATATAAATATTTGTTTTAATTATATCGTGTTTAAACTTGTCTGTAATTATTTTTTTTATATTGTGAACTTTTTCCTGTTTAATGAAAGTTGGATTTATCTATCTATTTAATTGATGAGTCACAGTCATATTTAATAGGATATGAGATAAACATAATTAAGACGTCTGGGGGTTCGAGACCAGGCGAGCGCGCAGGAAATAAATTGATTTTTCAATTTATCTGCGCATGTTGTAACATCACCACTGCTCGAACGGTGAAGGAAAACATCGTGAGGAAACCGACATGTCGAAGAATCAAAAGTTCGACGACATGTGTCATCCGCCAACCCGCACTTGGCCAGCGTGGTGGATTATGGCCTGTACCCTCATAGGAGGCCCGTGTCCCAGCAGTGGGGACGTATATGGGCTGATGATGATGATGATGAAGACGTCTGGTCTCTTACTTGCTTTATTACTTGTAATCAAACGTCCTGGAATACCACAGTTAATGTCTTTACTTGTATCTTATCTTAGTACTTAATGGTATGGATAAAAAATTAACTCGACAGAGCGAATTGATTTGAAAAATTATTTAATAACATATAGTTAAATACTACATTATTACTGATTAACATTACCTTTATTTTATTTGAGGGGTTGGTAAATTTTTAATTCAAAAATACTTCACTCTTTACCTGTACAGAAATTATTATATACGGATTTTAATTTATTTTGTTTGTATGAATCGCATTGGATAAACTGTAATGATAGAAACGGTTCTGTTGAATAAATAAATAATGTATTTGGGAATTGTCCCAAACTCTATATAAATTATACACACCCTACAAATCACAAGTTACAAGAAGCCCTTATCGTTATCGTAAAGCGGAAGGCCAAAGGAGTCAGATAAGGGCGGACCCGCTCTAGTGATTTCCTAAGTTTTGGTAAAGAAAATGTACGAAAAAGGAGCGTGTGTGCCGAGCACACGTGTCAGAAGTGAAACTTCTTTGGCAAGATTCAAGGATACTCAATGACGTGACGGTTTGGCCATGACGTGACCTTGAAATTTAACTCTCAACGCGCCGATGTTTCACTTCAATAAATATAGGCCATTATTTAGATTTCTTAGCTACAACTTTTATTGTTTTACAAGTATATTGCACGCCTCATAAGCGAAGCGTTGAGGTGGGTACTACTGTCACTTCGCGCAAAACATCTGATTTTTCAAACTTAAAATGTCTTTATGTATCATACATTGCACTTGTAAGATAATACATACACACACATATTAAGAAAAAACACTATTTTTAACATTCATGATATTTTTGATGTCATTTTTGTTATTTAAACTAGTTAAAAAACAGTTTAAAAAAGTTCTGTCTTGGACGTCCGTGTGTCTGTATGTGCGGATCCTTTTTCTTGTTAACACGATAGCGACCGAAATACTTTACTAATCGAGTCTTTTGCACGCCTCATAAGCGAAGCGTTGAGGTGGGTACTACTGTCACTTCGCGCAAAACATCTGATTTTTCAAACTTAAAATGTCTTTATGTATCATACATTGCACTTGTAAGATAATACATACACACACATATTAAGAAAAAACACTATTTTTAACGTTCATGATATTTTTGATGTCATTTTTGTTATTTAAACTAGTTAAAAAACAGTTTAAAAAAGTTCTGTCTTGGACGTCCGTGTGTCTGTATGTGCGGATCCTTTTTCTTGTTAACACGATAGCGACCGAAATACTTTACTAATCGAGTCTTTTTTTTTCTCTTACGCTTGAGTATGCTCAGGAATAGAACCCTTTCATTTTTCAGGGTCTGATTCGATGTGGTTTAATTGTTATTAAATAAACAAAAATAATAATTAATAAATATTTATTAAAAAAAATTATGAGGCGTGCACTTTTGGATTTTCCAAATTATTTTTTTTCTCTTACGCTTGAGTATGCTCAGGAATAGAACCCTTTCATTTTTCAGGGTCTGATTCGATGTGGTTTAATTGTTATTAAATAAACAAAAATAATAATTAATAAATAATTATTAAAAAAAATTATGAGGCGTGCACTTTTGGATTTTCCAAATTATTTTCTCTTACGCTTGAGTATGCTCAGGAATAGAACCCTTTCATTTTTCAGGGTCTGATTCGATGTGGTTTAATTGTTATTAAATAAACAAAAATAATAATTAATAAATAATTATTAAAAAATAAAAAATAAATTATGAGGCGTGCACTTTTGGATTTTCCAAATTATTTTTTTATCTATGTCTCTGTGATTTCCAATAATGAAAAATAAAATAAATATTTTCCAAAATCCTGCCACTTATAACAAAGAGAGATCTTTGAATCACTAACGTAACTAAAGTCCACAAAAACCTTCCCATTTAAGAAAATCCTACCAAAATCTCACAATCCCTTTGTTGTTGTTTATTCTACAGATAAAAGAAAATACGTTAAGAAAATTGCCTTTATTCTTATTCCATAGATACACAAACTCATAACACCCCTCGATTCTGAAGTTTATAGCAAACTAGCGGTCCGCCCCGGCTTCGCCCGTGGTACATATGAAAAATAGATGTTGGCCGATTCTCAGACTTACCCGATATGCACAGAAAATTTCATGAGAATCGGTCCACCCGTTTCGGAGGAGTATGCAGACTAACATTGTGACACGAGAATTTTATATATAAGATTAGCTTTCGGCAAACGGTTTCGTCCTTTTTTTCAAAAAAAAACACGCATAGTTCCCTTTCCTGTTAGATTTCCGGGATAAAAGTATTTATTATGAATCCAAGTTAGCCTCTATGTGTAAGCCAAATTTCATTGTAATCGGTTCTGTAGTATTTGCGTGATAGGGTAACGAACAAACAGAAACAGAGTGTACCTAACCAACATCCATACACACTCACAAAATTTTCGTGATTATAATAAAAGTATGATGAATATGAATGATGAATTAAAAAATCTAAAATACAAGCATGAACTCATGCAAAATCTGTTCGTTTTAAGTCGGTCAAAATCGAGTCTAAAAGAGTCGCTTACATACTAACATACAAGCATACAGGTGAAGCTAATAAAAGCGTGTTAAAAATATCCTTTATTTGTTGACGGTACAGTTTATTCATTCGTCTGTAAAGTCATCAATGTATTTTGTATCATCTTTTTCCGCCCCATTAAAGGCTACTCATTGTGTGTGCGTACATAATATGTACCATCAACAAAAAAACTATATTATTTTAGAAAAAACTCGCTTTAATAAGATATACTCATGAAATTGTAGTGTCAGCGATCGTTGGTTTATTTTGACACTAGATTTCCACGCTTTCAAAGAAAACCCCGCATAGTTCCCGTTCTTGTAGAATTTCCGGGATAAGAATTAGCCTACGTCTTAGTCTGGGTCTTCAGCTACCTACATACCAAATTTCATTGCAATCGGTTCAGAAGTTTTTACGTAAAATAATAACAAACATCCATCCTCACAAACTTTCGCATTTACGATTATAAGTCAAAAACAACTATAAAGCACGTTTTAAACATAAAATTGCACCGATCCTTGATAATTTGTGTTTTGAATTAAATCAGACAAAATCGAGTGTTAACGGAGTCGTTGCATACAAACATACAGATGAAGCTTATAAAAGCGTGTAAAAATGGCATACAATTAATTTCCATATTAAATTGTAAGTTGTGACAGTAAAGATGGCATTTAAAATCACCTTAATAATAACTACAGTAATAAGTTTTTAATTACATTCTATTTATAAGTTGCCTCGTCAAGGCTTTGCCCGGGTTTTCCGGGATGAAAAGTAATATTATATCTCTGTCAGTTAGGAATCGAATTTTTCTTTAATAAATTATATATACAGGCGACATTTTGTAAAGAAATTGTTTTAAGTTTTACAAAACATTCTTCAAGGTTCTTGCTAACTCAAAAATAACGAAAATTACATTCATTATTAATGAGAAAGACGGTTGAATCATCTGCCTAGTCAGATAATATTATAATAACAAAAAAAGAGCGTGTATGCCGAGCACACGCGTCAGAAGTGAAACTTCTTTGGCAAGATTCAAAGAAACCAAAATCGTCGCCTCTCCACGTGACGGTATTGCCATGACGCGACCTTGTTTCTCAATTCACTTAAAATACAGCATTAAATTCAAATGACGTAGGTATCTAAACACAAATAAAAAAATATTTGACTTTCAGTACCGCTTTCAAATACTCATTTAAACTCATTCGTTGCAGACCGTACTATCAATGCAATTTGAACCTTAGTACTAGGAGATAAAGTTGATTTTCTAACAGTTTTGTGCTGACCTAGTGATATTTACATGGCCTGCAAAATAATTATTTAATGAAGCCTCCGTTGGAAGGATCGATCGAAGTTTATTATTTGCGATGAATGTATGGATATTGCTTACTAATAACATGCAAATGAATGCTTTTTTTAAATGGGTAAATGGTGTTTAGAGCTCTTATCAAAATTTGTTTAGTAATTTAAAAGCTATAATAGATTATAACATACCTACTTTACACAAATAGGTATCTATAAAGATATCAAGTCTTTTTATTAGACCTAGCTAGCTACTGGTTATTATTCTGTGCCTTCACTGGGGTTCGAACCCAGTACCACCTCTAAATGTACAAACCACTGTACCAAAGAATAAATTAATTAGACCTAGCTAGCTACTGGTTATTATTCTGTGCCTTCACTGGGGTTCGAACCCAGTACCACCTCTAAATGTACAAACCACTGTACCAAAGAATAAATTAATACAAAACCGAAACCGATACATCAACACAAAAACATAATCCTCCTTTGTAAAGTCGGGTAAATTTATATTCCTCCCTAACAGCTAATACATAAACATATTCCATGAATACAAATTAGGTTTTACCAAGATCAATATCGGTGTTTTTGATGTTTTTTTGAACACACATACATTGGCGAAGCGTTTGTAGCAAATTGCTATGGATTAGATAAATTATTTCGTTTTTTGTGAGAAAGTACGAGTTTTTTGGTATTTTTAGGTGTTCTGAGAAATTTTCGTTCAAGTACAAAGGACTTTTTGTACTTACTTAAAAAAAACTTTATTAATGGACGTCTAAAATTTTAGTGTTATGTGGCATTCGTATTACAAGTTCATCTCAGATAACTTGAAGTTAATCAAAATCCTATTATAAATGCTACATTCGTTTTGTTAGGACACGAAAAAAAATTGTCATGTCAATCATGATGGAATCGCATTTGAAATTCGTAAATCTTTAATTTTTAAAACAATACTAGTTATTATTCTGTGATAATGTACCAAATCAGCAAATTTAGAAACAACTTACATGTTAGTGAACTTAGCAGATCATTTTTAGCAGATCAAACAAAAAATGTGAGTTCTTATCGCGTGCAGTTGAGTTCTACAGTTCCTGATACTTTTTAGAAATACTCGCGTAAAATGAAACACTAGAAAATTTATTTATGTCATATTTCATCACGCCGTAGCACCATGCCGTAGCATCACGCCGTAGCATCACGCCGTAGTATCATGCCGTAGTATCATGCCGTAGCATCATGCTGTAGCTTCATGCCGTAGCATTATGCCGTAGCATCATGCCGTAGCATCATGCCGTAGCATCATGCCGTAGCATCATTCCGTAGCATCATGCCGTAGCATCGCGCCGTAGCATCACGCCGTAGCATCACTCCGTAGCATCACGCCGTAGCATCACGCCGTAGCATCATGCCGTAGCATCATGCCGTAGCATCACGCCGTAGCATCATGCCGTAGCATCACGCCGTAGCATCACGCCGTAGCATCACGCCGTAACACATGCCGTAGCATTACGCCGTAGCATCACGCCGTAGCATCACAGCGTAGCATCACGTCTTAGCATCACGTCGTAGCATCACGTCGTAGCATTACGTCTTAGCATCACGTTAAGCCGGGTCCAGGTCGGGTTTTTTCAAATGTCGTTTGTTAAGGTAAAAACGCCAGAACTATTTCTAAAAAGTATCAGGAACTGTAGAACTCAACTGCACGCGATAAGAACTCACATTTTTTTTTGATCTGCTAAAAATGATCTGCTACGGGAAGTTGGCAGATCATTTTTTCAAATGTCGTTTTTTAAGGTAAAAACGCCAGAACTATTTCTAAAAAGTATCAGGAACTGTAGAACTCAACTGCACGCGATAAGAACTCACATTTTTTTTTGATCTGCTAAATATGATCTGCTAAGTTCACTAACATACAACTTACAGCAACTTACTAAGTATTTAATTATAATATCACCTACTTACATATTGTAAGCAAAGAAAATCGATTAATTATACACATATGATAATTCATCGTCTCCACACCCCACTAGCGGGAATCTCGCTTATGACTTATAATTTAAATTCAAATTCAAATTATTATATTTATTTGCAAGAATGTAGTTACAAATTATAGATGTTTTAATTACAATATTATGTGGCTGTTACATTCTACCCATCGATTGGGTGTGCAAACATTGAAAAAGAAAGTTTATTAGTCTAATTATGAGTGATTTCCCCTTTTAATGGCATCATGCTTCACAGACTACACACTTCAATGTGTATTTTTAAGTATTGTAGTAGTATTGTAGCATATAAGTATTGTATAAATTGTTTTTCATTATGTACGTGTGAGGCTATGTGTCATTAAATAAACGTTTTTTCTTTCTTTCTTTCTTTCTTTCCAATTATTTAAATGTATGGTTCAAATGCTGTTTATAATCTACTAGCTTTCCACCCGCGGCTTCGCCCGCGCAGTCCCGTGGGATTTCCGGGATAAAACCTATCCTATGTCCCGGGGTAAAAAGTAGCCTATATCCTTTATCGTCCTTTATCAAAATATCTCTATACCTACCAAATTGATTCAGTAGTTTAGGCGTGATTGAGTAACAGACAGACAGACAGAGTTACTTTCGCATTTATAATATTACTAGCGGTCCGCCCCGGCTTCGCCCGTGGTACATATTTCGCAATAAAAAGTGGCCTATGTCCTTTCTCGGGTATCAAAATATCTCTATACCAAATTTCATGCAAATTGGTTCAGTAGTTAAGGCGTGATTGAGTAACAGACAGACAGACAGAGTTACTTTCGCATTTATAATATTAGTATGGATGTGCTATTGCACGCCTCATAAGCGAAGCGTTGAGGTGGGTACTACTGTCACTTCGCGCAAAACATCTGATTTTTCAAACTTAAAATGTCTTTATGTATCATACATTGCACTTGTAAGATAATACATACACACACATATTAAGAAAAAACACGATTTTTAACGTTCATGATATTTTTGATGTCATTTTTGTTATTTAAACTAGTTAAAAAACAGTTTAAAAAAGTTCTGTCTTGGACGTCCGTGTGTCTGTATGTGCGGATCCTTTTTCTTGTTAACACGATAGCGACCGAAATACTTTACTAATCGAGTCTTTTTTTTTCTCTTACGCTTGAGTATGCTCAGGAATAGAACCCTTTCATTTTTCAGGGTCTGATTCGATGTGGTTTAATTGTTATTAAATAAACAAAAATAATAATTAATAAATATTTATTAAAAAAAAATTATGAGGCGTGCACTTTTGGATTTTCCAAATTATTTATTAAATAGGTTTGAAGTTGGTGCCGAACATTAAGCACTTAGTATTAAGCCCGTGCACCGACATCAAACCTTTTTAATAAATAGCACATATAAATTATAATTATGTAGTAAATAATAATGTCAAATCTTTTTTATTTCTTACTTTTCCGTATTTGAAGTCGGTTGTTTCTAACGCACTCTTTATAAGTGAATATTAAGCTTTCCGTGCGATTAGAGCTTTTTATGAAAATTAAGCTCTCCATGTGATTAGAGCTTCTTGTGAAAATTAAGCTCTCCGTGCGATAAGAGCCTTTAATGAAAATTAAGCTCTGCGTGCGATTACAGCTTTTTTGAAAATTAAGCCTCCGTGCGATAAGAGCTTTTTGTGAAAATTAAGCTCTCCATGCGATAAGAGCTTTTTGTGAAAATTAAGCTCTCCATGCGATTAGAGCTTTTTGTGAAAATTAAGCTCTCCATGCGATTAGAGCTTTTTGTGAAAATTAAGCTCTCCGTGCGATTAGAGCTTTTGTGAAAATTAAACTCTCCGTGCGATTAGAGCTTTTTGTGAAAATTAAGCACTCCGTGCGATTAAGAGCTTTTTTGTGAAAATTTAGCTTTCCGTGCGAATAGAGCTTTTTGTGAAAATTAAGCTCTCCGTGCGATTAGAGATTTTTGTGAAAATTAAGTTCTCCGTGCGATAACAGCTTTTTGTGAAAATTAAGTTTTCCGTGCGATTAGAGCTTTTTATGAAAATTAAGCTCTCCGTGTGATTAGAGCTTCTTGTGAAAATTAAGCTCTCTGTGTGATTAGAGCTTCTTGTGAAAATTAAGCTTTCCGTGCGATTATAGCTTTTTTGAAAATTAAGCCTCCGTGCGATAAGAGCTTTTTGTGAAAATGAAGCTCTCCATGCGATTAGAGCTTTTTGTGAAAATTAAGCTCTCAATGGGATTAGAGCTCTTTGTGAAAATAAAGCTCTCCGTGTGATTAGAGCTTTTTATGAAAATTAAGCTTTCCGTGCGATATGAGCTTTTGGTGAAAACTAAGCTCTCCATGCGATTAGAGCTTTTTGTGAAAATTAAGCTCTCCGTGCGATTAGAGCTTTTTGTGAAAATTAAGCTCTCCGTGCGATTAGAGCTTTTTGTGAAAATTAAGCTCTCCATGCGATTAGAGCTTTTTGTGAAAATTAAGCTCTCCGTGCGAATAGAGCTTTTTGTGAAAATTAAGCTCTCAATGGGATTAGAGCTCTTTGTGAAAATAAAGCTCTCCGTGTGATTAGAGCTTTTTATGAAAATTAAGCTTTCCGTGCGATATGAGCTTTTGGTGAAAACTAAGCTCTCCATGCGATTAGAGCTTTTTGTGAAAATTAAGCTCTCCGTGCGATTAGAGCTTTTTGTGAAAATTAAGCTTTCCGTGCGATTAGAGCTTTTTGCGAAAATTAAGCTCTCCGTGCGATTAGAGCTTTTTGTGAAAATTAAGCTTTTCGTGCGATTAAAGCTTTTTGTGAAAATTAAGCTTTTCGTGCGATTAAAGCTTTTTGTGAAAATTAAGCTCTCCGTGCGATGAGAGTTTTTTGTGAAAATTAAGCTCTCCGTGCGATTAGAGCTTTTTTGTGAAAATTTAGCTTTCCGTGCGATTAGAGCCTTTAATGAAAATTAAGCTCTCCATGCGATTTTATGCGGTTATCAATTCGGCCGGTATATTTTTTTTTTATGTATGTACACCGATTACTCCGAGGTTTCTGAACCGATTTACGTGATTCTTTTTTTGTTCGATGCGGGATGGTGTCGAATTGGTAAATTTTTTTTCGGATAGGGAATATTCGGATAGGGAAACTACTGGGAGTTTTTATTTTATGAGCATTTTTGTCTGTACTCGATGACTAAGTTGATATGTAGCAAGTAACTTTGATTCACTTCCCGGTAACCGATTGAGCTGAAATTTTGTATACGTATGTAAATTTGATAGCGATGAAACATTATCATGACATGAAGCTGATTTGATGATGGAATCGGAAGGTGGCCATAGGAACTCAGTAATATATTGACTCAACTTTATCGAGTTTGGGCTCGTTTGATTCGTGTTAAAAAGTACACTAAAAAGTATTAAATAAAAATAACTGCGATAAAAACAACCGACTTCAAAAACGGAAAAGTAAGAAATAAAAAAGATTTGATATTATTAACTACTACATAATATTATTGTAAATATTTCGCAATAAAAAGTGGCCTATGTCCTTTCTCGGGTATCAAAATATCTCTATACCAAATTTCATGCAAATTGGTTCAGTAGTTAAGGCGTGATTGAGTAACAGACAGACAGAGTTACTTTCGCATTTATAATATTAGTATGGAAATATCATATTGAAAAGTCTACGCCCGGGTTGATCCGGTAAAAACACGCATCTATACCTACTAATATTATAAAACTGAAGAGATTGTTTGTTTGAACGCTCTAATCTTAGGAACTACTGGTTCCAACGCGGGTAAAACCGCGGGGCACAGCTAGTAATAAGATAAATTCATAAAAGTATGTTTTGTCAACGATCCTTGATATGTGTATAAAGTTCGAATTAAATATGTTTTTATTAAATATTAAATATCTATACTAATATTATAAAGAGGAAAGGTTTGTATGTATGTATGTATGGTTTTCACGTATAAACTACTGGACCGATTTTGATGAAATTTGGCATAGATAATCTTTAGACCCTGAGAAAGAACATAGGCTACCTTTTATTGCCAAATATGTACCACGGGCGAAGCCGGGGCGGACCGCTAGTTATATATAAATTAAATATGTTGAAGCTTATTAAAAACGAATCTAAATGAGTCGGTCTATATATCCCTGTAAAGATAGCTTTCTAATAGAAAAAAAAATAAGTAGTTACTTAAATCATGTCAAACAAAAGTGACTGAAACTTTTCTCCTGTGTGACATATTGTGTTAACATGTATTGTAGGCGAAAAATCTCACAATATTCAGATTATTGAAGTGAAACTTCTTTATTATTTGGAAAAAAATTTCGTGTAACATTTTTCCGTTACGCGCCATCTTTTTCTTATCCCTACCACGCGTGATTCGACGTATTTATGTAAAGTTGCATATAGTAAATTATTTTTGAAAAATAAGGTCATAAAGAAGTTTCACTTCTTACGTGTGTACAGTGTACACTAGTACACGCACACATTTTTTTTAACAAAAACATCAATACAACGTGTCTACATAAATTCCCTAGAATTTAGCGTGTTTTTACCCAAGCCTCCAAATTACTAAAAAAAGATCGCGAATTACGGCCGTCGTTAGGCGGCGGTTGCTAGGCAACCGGGGATCGTTGCTATGGGTTGCCATAAGCGTTCCCTCCCACGCTTAGAGCAAAATATTTTTACTCGACCTTCTGTGTAAGTAGGTTGAGGTCCTTTGGAGGCTTTGTATTTTATGCTTTTGTTTGTTGATTCGATGTTTATTTTATCTGTTAATTGTTAAATGGTTTAAATCATCTTTGAATAATCTAATTGAGCAGCTTTGTACTTTTGTAGCAATTTATTAGTTATCAAAAAGAAGATTACAATCCCTACTAATATTATAAATGCGAAAGTAACTCTGTCTGTCTGCCTGTTACGCTTTCCCGCTTAAACCTCTCAACCGATTTTGATTACATTTGGCACAGAAAATCTTTAGATCCTGAGAAAGAACACAGGCTACCTTTTATCAAAACACCACGCGGGCGAAGTCGCGGGCGGAAGCTAGTAAAATATTAAAAAATTAAGTTAAAAAGTGTTACTTTAACGTATTTTTCTAATAATTATGTTTATAATAGATACTGACATCATAATACTGCAAAATTAATAAAAGTTGTTTGTTTGTTACAGGACATCGACTATGAGGGATTCAAGTGGTTTTTGGACACGTTTCTCGAAGTTTCCACGCCTGATGAACTGTCAAGGTGGGTTTTATTGACGTGACAACGTCTTATAATTCGATAGAGCCGGCTGCACGAACGAAAAAACATGACTCATGCGGCGTTACCTAGCTCTGAGGCGTTCCATGGGCTTGAAGTGCAAGCGAGAGCGCGGAACGAGCGACAAAGAAGCACAATCGGACGTTGTCACGTTCAACTATCGTCAGTAAACCAACTTTACAGACAACAATTTTTTTTTAAATAGAGTTTTTTGTATGAAAATCTTTGATTTATTTCTATACACTTAAATAGCTACTTTAAAATAAGGTGATTTACCAAATACAATGTTAATAATAAATCATGGTATTACGGCAAGGTAACAATTCTAAGTACAGTCAGCAAAGAAGGCAAAGAAATTTCATCGCAAAGAATTCTCAAGTCGCGTTTGGGCCGTACTTTTTCCCACTTTTAAAACATTGTCTACATTTACAAATAAATCATTTATTGCACGTTTTTGGGCAATAAATGATTTATTTATTTAGTAGTTATCTGTTACTACTACTAACTACTAAGTAGTAAACATTTGAGCCAATTCAATGTTCTAAAATAAATCAACGAAATATCAATGTTTGCGCAATGAAATATGGCAGTGCAAAGCAAATAAAATCAAATTGTTTATTTGCATGAAGTCTATTTAAATATTGTTTTGAAACTATTCATTCAGAACAGAGTCAAATGTATTGTTTTATTTTAATTTGCAAATATTGTTATTTTGTTAATATGGTTTTTAAATATGAATGATCATTGGGCATTTCGAACTTTTACCATCACACACTCGGTTAATCTTAAGAATTACCATAAAGGTATTAGGTAAGATGTGAAAAGAAAAAAAGGGCTTTGAAACAGAAAAGCTTTCAATGTGTTACCATCGGGTATGCTACTTTTAAAGAAAACTAGCTTTCCACCCGCGGCTTCGCCCGCTTTGTCTAAAACATAATAAATTATATACTTAAACCTTCCTCTTGAATCACTCTATCTATTAAAAAAACCGCATCAAAATCCGTTGCGTAGTTTTAAATATTTAAGCATACATAGGGACATAGGGACAGAGAAAGCGACTTTGTTTACTATGTAGTGAAGATACGTATCTAATGAAGACTATGTAAGAAGCTTGTGATATTGACAGTAAGCACATTATTGATACCAACATTACCTGCCCCCGATAATCCATACTAATATTATAAATGCGAAAGTACTCTATCTGTCTGTCTGTTACTCAATCACGCCTAAACTACTAAACCAATTTTCATGAAATTTGGTATGGAGATATTTTGATACCCGAGAAAGGACTTAGGCTACTTTTTATGCGGGTTTTTCTATGACTGCGCGGGCGAAGCCGCGGGCGGAAACCTAGTGACAAATAAGATACCAATAATAATGGAGATGGTGATGATATTAATTATTGTAATGATTTATAATTGGTAATAATCGAGAAACTGATGGTAATATCAATTCTCATAGTAATTGCCTTAATAATACTAGATAAATGATTAATGAAATATGCAGTAATAAATATTTAAAGACTCTATAAGAACCAAAAGATAAACACAGAAGACCCCAAAGCTACATCATCAGAACATGTTTTTCTCTTTATTTAAAACAAAATGTTTTTTCCAGGCATTTATTCCTGTCATTCGTTCGGCGGGACAAAAGGCCGGCGTTACGAGAAATGGCGGCCGCTAGTTCGACTGCCGCCTGCGCAGCTGTCACCGCGCATGGTGATCATTCGGTATATAATGTTTTTTATTTTATACTAGCTGTGCCCTGCGGTTTCACCCGCGTGGCTTTGCTCCTTTTGGTCTTAGCGTGATGATATAAAGCCTATAGCCTTCCTCGATAAATGGGCTATCTAACACTGAAAGAATTTTCATGAACGAGAACGCGCTAATCTCAGGAATTACTGGTCCGATTTGAAAAATTCTTTCGGTGTTAGATAGCCTATTTATCGAGGAAGGCTATAGGCTACATATCATCATGCTAAGACCAACAGAAGCGGAGCAATGCGGGTGAAACTGCGGGGCACAGCTAGTATTATAGATAAAGAATGCCAAAAAACTACTAAGAGACAAAGACGATTGAGTCATCGAAAATCATATCGAGTGTATGAAGGAAAGCAGTTTATGACCATTATCAAAATACGATATTCATTCAGCTAAGGGAAATCTTCCTCAAATGTAGCAAAGAACATTGCACATTTAGTGCAAAGTGCAAACTAGATTTCAGCCTTCGCCCGCGTTTTCAAAGGAAACCCCGCATAGTTCCCATTCCCGTGGGATTCCGGGATAAAACCTATCCTATGTGTATATGCAAGGTAACCTCTATATGTGTGCTAAATTTCATTGTAATCGGTTCAGTTGTTTATTCGTAAAAACCGTACATACATACATACATACATACCTACATACAAACCTTTCCTCTTAATAATATTAGTATAGAAGTATAGATAACATCTGTTATCGCGTAAATGTTTATCCACACACAAATTTTCATCTTATCGTATCTTACGACCTTTGCAAGGCTGCATCTCTGTACAAAATATTAACAATTTCGGTAAAATGGTTTGGTCATAAAAGCATATTTAAATAATGAAAATATCTACAGAATTACGTTATGTTCGATTGTTACAGGGTAAACTAAGTCTGGCCTCAAAGATCCACGGTCTGGCGGAACGTCTGCAACAGCTGGGTAAAAGTTCTGGAGATTCCCTCGATGGAGACAAAGGTTCAAGAAGCAGGACTGGTGAGATTTTAACTTATCTATTCTTCAGCTATATATTCGTCTGCTCTCATAATGAATATTCTTTCCTTCATTTTTGTAACTCTTATTATTGATGATTTCTATGTTTCCTGGTCGTTTTTTCAATACGAACCAAAAGTTTTAGATTAATTCATTCAAATAAACGAACATACTCCGTAAAATTGATGAGAATTGTTTTGCTTAAATATTTACGTATTTTATCACAGTGCAGTGCCTTCCACATCACTACATAACTACATAGTATAAAACAAAGTAGCTTTCTCTGCAACATTTAAAACTACGCATCGGATTTTGATGCGGTTTTTTAATAGATAGAGTGATTGTCGACGAAGGTTTTAATATGTAATTTATTAGGTTTTGGACAAAGCGGGCGAAGTCGCAGGCGGAAAGCTAGTAATAAATAAATATAGATTTAATAATGTATCTGTCGTGGTCATATCGTAGATTTGATCATTTCATGATATGAGTGGCCATTTCACGAAATGGTCGCATATCGTGAAATGGCCAACATAGTTTGATCAGATCGTTAAATCGTCAACGTTTCACGATTTGGTCATCCACATTTGGCCAGATCGTATAAAATATAAAGAGTCCATAAAATATTAAAAAAATTCAGAATAACTATATTCTAAAAACTTGTTTAATGTCATTAAAGTTAGTGCCGCGGCAGCGGCCGGCGAATACCAGAAGCGAATCGTTTTTGCAATAGAAAACAGTTAGGTTAGGTTAGACTTTGATAAACAACGCACGAGCCGAGCGAGCAAAGCGAGCGTGCCGCGGCAGCGGCCGGCGAGTGCCAGAAGCGGATCGCTTTTTAAAAAACAAACAATTATAATAATATAGTAGTAGTTTCTTAAATTATTTTATTTAAGTCGCATTTTTTCTTAAATACATATAAGATATCCACATTTTCCATAGTACTCGTACCTCTTCGTCGTAAATTCTTTGCTATGACTTTCTTCATAATATTGTTATTAAACGAATTATGAAGTTTTTAACTGCGAATAATTTAATTTTCGCCAGCGGCCGCCATCTTATCACATAAACACAGAGCTTGCAGCGCCTCTACCAACGATTAATGTAACTATTTTACGATATGATCAAATAATTTTGATCATTTCATGAAAAAACCGTGCGTTAATTGGCCATATCGTGAAACGATTTCTTATCATTGATCTGCCCAAACCACATCATGATGTGGCCAAACTAAATTGGCCATTTCACGATATGCGACCATTTCGTGAAATGGCCACTCATATCATGAAATGATCAAATCTACGATATGACCACGACATATCTATCACGTCTACGGAATAATTATAAATAATAGGTAAACATATTTTTCCAGGGAGCGTCCACCCCATGTTCTCAGTGACAACTCACCCATCTTATTCCTCCCATGAGCTTGGAGTTGGAAGGAATGAAACCAGCCCCTCACATAGCCAGATGTCCAGGAATTCCAGTAGGAAAAGTAGCAACTCGCTGCGAGTGAACCAGTCTACTAAAATTGAGGGTTAGTAACTAAAATTACATTTTTCTACCATTGTATAGTAGGAACTAGGAGCTGTAATTCTGTGTCTGAAAAATTATGAATGTTAGACTTATAGGTCTATTTAGATAGGTTTCTAGCTAAAGTTGGACATTATTTAGGTAATATTCAAGTTTAGGTTCATCTAGTAAGAGTATTTTTCGCTTAATGTGCAATAAAACCAGCAAATCTTATAGCCAGATGTCCAGGAATTCCAGTAGGAAAAGTAGCAACTAATTGCGGGTTAACCAGTCTACTAAGATTGATTTGTAGCTACAATTATAATTTTTTACCTTAAAATCAGGTTTTCTTTATTTATACGTACGAGTTGTAGTAAAGTTACTACTGCTCAGTAACTTTAGTAGCAAAAATAATACAGTTGTAGGACTTTAAGGATTTCAAGGAAATCAGCCAACTTTTATAGTGTTTATATTTTATTTAGACAAAATAATATTCAATTTATAATGTGGTGGTATAATGGGGTACTTAGTTATTTATTTGAAAAAATATAAAAATCAGGGAAAAGTGATGACAAAGCAGAATTTGAACCATCTTTCTACTTGGTTTGTATATGTAAGTGTGTATGATATCTTTCAAATCTATTGGACATAGATTTCATCATGATATTCTTCTCCAATTAGTAAATTTATCACAAGATCAATAATTGGAACCCAAACTTAATTTTTAACTAGATATCTCAGATAGGTATTAATAATTATCTAAATTAATAAAATCTTCCAATTACCCATAGTTACTAAATTAACCAAATTCCCAAAAATTTTCAGATTACAAGCACCTAATGCGTCGTTCATCAACTCTAGAGGTTCACACAGCTAGAGTATCCCTGAAAGACATAGTCTGCTACCTGTCTTTGCTTGAAGCTGGCCGGCCGGAGGATAAACTTGAGTGTAAGTATCATCATTATGAAAATTAATTTGTATAATAAAAAAATTGCCATCGCTCGTGAAATTCGTGAAAATTTATAGCTTGTAGGATTCCTTCGTATTTCTTCTCATCTTGACGAATAATCTATTATAGGCTGTACCAATTTATTTATTTTATTTATAATACTTTTTTGTACAAAACAATGTAAGGAAATCTAGTAGTTACAATCTAATAAGGTACACCGTACAAATATATTGTACAATAGGCGGCCTTATTGCTACACAGCAATCTCTGCCAGGCAATCTGGTAGGAAAGGAAATGTAAGAAGAATAAACCTATTTATTATGTCAAAGAATTTTTTAATATTTTATTATCATTCTCTAAATTTTCTTTTCTTTTTAATGAAAGTATCTATACTTAATATTATAAAGCTGAAGAGTTTGTTTATTTGAACGCGCTAAGCTCAAGTACTACTGGTCCGATTTGAAAAATTCTTTCGGTGTTAGATAGCCCATTTATCGAGGAAGGCTATAGGCTATATATGATCACGCTAAGACCAACAAGAGGGGAGCACTGCGGGTAAAACCGCGGGGCATAGCTAGTGTATTATAAAAGTGTTAAATAATATAAAAGACGTGTGGCACTCGGGGACTGCCGCGGTAAAGCTATTGCATGCTATGCCTTCAAGCCACACCTCCGTGTCCGTCGGAGTGGGGAGCTTGAGGTTTTTTCGTTACGGAATTTCTGGATTCGGTCCCCGCGCTCAAGGCCCGCGATAGATACTATGCAATAGCTTAATAAATTGTTAAACTATTGATTTAAAATGTTATTTTCCAGTCATGTTCCGTCTCTACGACACGGACGGTAATGGCGTGTTGGACACCAATGAAATGGACTGCATTGTGAATCAAATGATGACAGTCGCGGAGTATCTTGGCTGGGAGACTTCTGAGTTGAGACCTGTAAGTATTTTTGGTTTTGTGTGTATTTTATGTTATTTCCTGCCTTCCAATCCAGAGGTCGTGGGTTCGATTCCCACCCGTATATATTTGTGTGATGAACATACATGTTTGCTCTGTGTCTGGGTGATAATTATCTATATAAATATTTATTTAAAATTATATAATATGTATGTTTATCAGCCATCTGGTTTCCATAACACAAGCGAAAGCTTAGTATGGGATCATCGTGCCGTGTGTGAAATTATCCTGATATATTTATTTAGTCTGATTACCTTTGTTAATAAATTGTGTGTTATTATTATTGTTATTGTTAATACGTTTATTTCTCACAGATTCTTCAAGACATGATGGTAGAAATTGACTATGACGCGGATGGAACTGTGTCCTTAGATGAATGGAAAAGAGGAGGGTAAGTTAAAAAATTATATTAGTACTAGCGGTCCGCCCCGGTTTCGCCCGTGGTACACATTTACGTTTTCTCTACATAAGAACCATCCTCGTACTTCAAGGAATATAATAAAAAAAGAATTATCGAAATCGGTCCACCCGTTCACACGTGATGCCGTGACAACGCGAGACGCGTTTCATCTTTTATATAAAAATGAATCGCAAAATGTGTTGGTAAGCGCATAACTCGAGAACGGCTGAACCGATTTCGATAATTCTTTTTTTATTATATTCCTTGAAGTACGAGGATGGTTTTTATGTAGAGAAAACGTAAACATGTACCACGGGCGAAGCCGGGGCGGACCGCTAGTTTATATATATATATAGATGTACGAATGTTACAAAAATATGTAAATCGATAAAAAATAAAAGCAAAAAATACGTAAAAAGGTTATTAGCGCTCTGCAAGCGAAGTCAAGATGTGGCAAATTAGCCACATTTTACTTGAGTTGTCTCTTTTTCGCTTACATAGTTGAATCATGCCATCAAAACATTAGATCGATAGAGAATCATGCCGTTATATTTCAAATTGCAGTCATTTTGTTTTATACAAATGATAATTATAGTATTTTCTTCTGTTATTAAGAATTTAAAACCCCGTGTCAACCATAACAAAAGACTAGGAGACGCGATAAGCCAATACTGCCAACATCATATTATATCATGAAATAAATGAAGGTAGTTAGCAATTGTTGAATGACCGTCAAAACGTATCCACGCTCGAGTCCCTCGATAATAATAATATAATAAATAAATCGCGTTTAAAATCCGTTATTTAAAATCTTTAATTTCTAAATGATAAAATTATTATAGTATTTTCGAGTGTTTGATTTTACGCGAGAATTAAACATTTAGAAAAAGAAGATTTTTAACGGATTTTAAACGCGATTCATTCAATTATTTTCCCGACGTTTCGAACACTTTACAGCGAGCGTGAAATTGTTCCAAACGTCGGGAGAGTAAAATAATGAATAAATCGCGTTTAAAATCCGTTAAAAAGTCTTTTAATTTCTAAAATTATTATATTCCAGTATGACAACAATACCTCTGCTCGTACTACTGGGTTTGGACACAAACGTGAAAGAAGATGGCGAACACGCGTGGCGTTTGAAGCATTTCAACCGACCGGCGTATTGCAATCTGTGTTTGAACTTGCTGGTCGGTTTGGGGAAAAAAGGACTTTGTTGTATATGTAAGTAGGTTTATATTTGCTTGCAGTTTCGATGTGAGTTATGACGTTTTTCGTGTGACGTATGACAATTATGAGTGCTTATTGCTAGGCAAAAAAGAACTTTGTTGTATATGTAAATAGGTTTAAAATTGGTTTTAATTTTCATGTGACTAATGTAAACGATGATTAGTGCTCATTTCTATGGGAAAATGAGCTTTGTTTTATATGTAAGTAGGTTTATATTTGCTTACACTTTTAAAGGGACTTAAGACGATTTATTAGTGCTCATTGATATAGAATAATGAGCTTTGTTTTGTGTGAAAGTACGTTTATATTTGCTTGCACTTTTAAAGGGACTTAAGACGATTTTGTGCTTGTGCTAGTGCTCATTGATATGGAAAAATGATCTTTGTAGGTGTATGCTTGCGGTTTAAAAGGACGTATCTCACATATCATTTTTAACCAAATTTCCTCAACTTTAAACACAACCAATTCCTCTTTGGAAACCAAAGTTTATTTTTCATAAATTTTCACCTTATTTTTCATACATTTCTACCTCATATAAGTGTTTGAAATGAAATGAAATGAATTTATTCGCAAGAAAAGTGGTAATACATTGGTGTTATGAGAGAACATGTTCTACACAATTCGCCAGTCTCAGCTGGCATGCGAATGGTAACATTAACTAAATTTTACAGTGCATGTTTAATTTTAAATTTTAATATAAAAAAAGACGTGTGGCACTCGGGGACTGCCGCGGAAAAGCTATTGCATGCTATGCCTTCAAGCCACACCTCCGTGTCCGTTGGAGTGGGGAGCGTGAGGTTTTTTCGTTACTAAATTTCTGGATTCGGTCCCCGCGCTCAAGGCCCGCGATAGAAGCTATGCAATAGCTTAAATAAAATAAATAAAAATTAACAATGATTATTTTTTATTTCCAGTCTGCAAGTTCACAGTCCACGAGCGTTGTGTACAGCGCGCGCCGGCGTCCTGCATCGCGACATACTGCAAGTCGAGACGTGCTCCAACCACGCTGTCGCATCATTGGGTTGAAGGTAATCACTACATAGTATAAAAAATTGGTTGTTTGTAAAGTAGGTTTACGATCGAGATGTTTACGTGATAACATAATGCAGTGGCAGCGCTCGAGATGAGACGGGAGATCGGTCCGTCTCTCTCGTTATACCTGCGATCGCGCTCGTGAGGTTTTGGTGTGACACAAGTTTCTGAACATGTCACCCGACTAAAACGATTTTAAAAACGTTATCACGTTAACAAGGGCTTTTTCTCTGTCCCTATATCCCTATGTCCCTATGTATGATTAGCTCTTTAAAACTACGCAAATATGGCTTCATATGGAAACCGGAGCCCCACAATATGGCGACCGAGCACTTACCGATGGGCTGGATTTAAATAAATAAAGTAAATAAAAATAAATATATAAAATATTTATTGATAACAAACGAAAAAAAATATAAGCCACACAGAATCAAAAACTAAAGATTACTAGCTATACGACGTACGTAGAAAATTTCATTTCTGACATGTTTCTGACACATGCGCTTGGCACACATGTTCATCATCATCATCATCATCATGTGGTACAGGCTACACCTACCACGCTGGCCAAGTAGAGGATCGGCACATGTAATAAAATATTTTTAATAATTAACATTTAATTTCAGGAAATTGCCACGGTAAATGCGCTCGGTGTCGGAAGAAGATTAAAGGCTATAACGGAATCACTGGATTGCACTGCCGATGGTGTCATATTACAGTAAGTTGTTATTTCATTGATAATTGTTAATTTATGTGTGTATTTATAGTTTATATGTAACTAAATGTAACAAAATACACTGATTTTCAGTGGTTGCCTTAGGATGGCAATTGACAGTGGATGTATTTTTTGCTCAAACTGCAGTATAAGGTTAATAAAAAAAAGAAAATATAATATTTAAAAATATTAAAATATATACATACTTGATAATAATTATACTTACTTAGTAAATAAATAATATTACACATTACTTAACTATATGCACAGTTTATAAATTTATTATTAATTCACTGAAAAGTGTTTCATTTTGGTTGAGATGGTTGTTAATCATCTCAATAGATGGCGCGCGGTGTGTCCCTTAGACACATAAAACTGAAAGAATAGAATAAATTCGATCGCTCTGGCGGGTCACGAGTGGCTGAATTGGTCAAGCATCCGCAACGGATTGGCGCGGAAGGATGCGGGTTCGAGTCCCGCCTCGTGATCGATTTTTTTCTATTCTTTATAAATTTATATTTATAAAGCATTTGAATGCCATTAAACCAAAAAATATTAATTTGAATATATCTGCAGTTGCACAACCGTTGCGTGGGCAGCGCGGGCGGGGCGTGCTCCCTCGGGCGGCACGCGGCGCACATCGTGCCGCCGCCCGCCATCCGCCCGCTCGTGCTCGACCGACAGCGCTCGCTGCCGCACAGGCAGCAGCAGGAACAGGTATATACACGTGCTCGCTCGGGCGGCACGCGGCGCACATCGTGCCGCCGCCCGCCATCCGCCCGCTCGTGCTCGACCGACAGCGCTCGCTGCCGCACAGGCAGCAGCAGGAACAGGTATATACACGTGCTCGCTCGGGCGGCACGCGGCGCACATCGTGCCGCCGCCCGCCATCCGCCCGCTCGTGCTCGACCGACAGCGCTCGCTGCCGCACAGGCAGCAGCAGGAACAGGTATATACACGTGCTCGCTCGGGCGGCACGCGGCGCACATCGTGCCGCCGCCCGCCATCCGCCCGCTCGTGCTCGACCGACAGCGCTCGCTGCCGCACAGGCAGCAGCAGGAACAGGTATATACACGTGCTCGCTCGGGCGGCACGCGGCGCACATCGTGCCGCCGCCCGCCATCCGCCCGCTCGTGCTCGACCGACAGCGCTCGCTGCCGCACAGGCAGCAGCAGGAACAGGTATATACACGTGCTCGCTCGGGCGGCACGCGGCGCACATCGTGCCGCCGCCCGCCATCCGCCCGCTCGTGCTCGACCGACAGCGCTCGCTGCCGCACAGGCAGCAGCAGGAACAGGTATATACACGTGCTCGCTCGGGCGGCACGCGGCGCACATCGTGCCGCCGCCCGCCATCCGCCCGCTCGTGCTCGACCGACAGCGCTCGCTGCCGCACAGGCAGCAGCAGGAACAGGTATATACACGTGCTCGCTCGGGCGGCACGCGGCGCACATCGTGCCGCCGCCCGCCATCCGCCCGCTCGTGCTCGACCGACAGCGCTCGCTGCCGCACAGGCAGCAGCAGGAACAGGTATACAGACACACATACACACTGACTCACTGCCACACTAACTGTGATACATATATACACTCACTCACTGCCACACTAACTGTGATACATATATATATACACTCACTCACTGCCACACTAACTGTGATACATATATATATACACTCACTCACTGCCACACTAACTGTGATACATATATACACTCACTCACTGCCACACTAACTGTGATACATATATATATACACTCACTCACTGCCACACTAACTGTGATACATATATATATACACTCACTCACTGCCACACTAACTGTGATACATATATACACGTAGCCACTTATTCACAAAATCGCATTCAAATTTACTAAGTCACACACTGACTTACTCATACACTAACTTAGTCTCACACACGAGAACTCACATAACACGCAACACGAACAGCCTGCTTCATTTGTCACGCTAACTCACTCATACACTAACTCACTGACCACTCACACACTAACTCACTCAAATACTAACTTACTGATCCACTCACACAAGTTCGCAAGCGACGGACAGGTTAGTAGGCGGTACAACGTTTGAATTTCACTTGTCTGATGAATTTTCGAAAAAACCATCGTCCATGCGTTGTTTTGTTAATTATATCACAATTTTTCCACAGTTTACAATATCACAAAAAACGCTTATTCAGTAATAGTTACATATCTACTTATTATTAAAAAATCAATTGCGTTTGTCTCGCTAAAACTAGAGAATGACTGAACTGATTTTATCTAATACCAGCGGTCCGCCGCGGCTTCGCCCGTGGTACATATTTCGTAATAAAAGGTAGCCTACATAGGCTACCTTTTAGAAAGAACATTCTTTCTCAGGGTCTAAAGATTATCTGTGCCAAATTTCACACATACATACATACAAACCTTTATAGTATTATATTAGTATAGATCGATCTTGAAATATTGGCTTAACTTCAAACAGTCAGAAACATACAATATTTTTCACAAAAACATATAACAATTAAATAAAACAAAATTATCATTTCAGCAACTCCTCCCCGTCTCAATATCCCTTCCCACTTCCATAGCTGCGGAAGACAAGAAGAAAGAACACCGCGCCCCCCCCATATCCTTTCAAATCACCCCCCCTCCCGGTTCGTGTCCGTTACTCGTGTTCATCAACCCCAAGAGTGGGGGGAGGCAAGGGGCGAGGGTGTTAAGGAAACTACAGTATATACTGAATCCGAGACAAGTACATGATATTACCAAGGGTGGGCCTATGCAGGGTGAGATTTTAAAATTTTTAACACACTATTATTAGCTTCACCTGTATGTTTGTATGATTTAATTTTTTTTTTGCCGTGGAGCAATAACGTAACATAATATTAACAATAACTGTTCTCAGATGCATTTTTCAAAATTATAATCGAAAGCTTTTGCTTTCGAAACAACCAAAATGCACAAACGCATTTCTCAAGTTTGTTTATCAAAATTGTAGTCGAAAGCAACAACTTATAACTATTTTATAAAGCAGCTTGAAATTGATATTGTTGGTTTTATGGCATTCAAATGCTTTATAAATATAAATTTATAAAGAGTAGAAAAAATTCGATCACTCAGCGGGACTCGAACCCGCATCCTTTCGCGCCATTCCGGGGCGGATGCCTGACCAACTCAGCCACTCGTGACCCGCCAGAGCAATCGAATTTAGATGATTAACAACCATCTCAACCATGAAACACTTTTCAGTGAATATATTGTAACGATGGAACACGACCTTCATTTGTTATTAATTATAGAGGTATCTTTACCAAATTAGATTTATATTTTTATCAAATTATTGATTTTTGCAGGTCTCCAAATGTTCAAAGACGTAAAGAGCTACCGTGTGATTTGCTGCGGTGGTGATGGTACTGTAGGCTGGGTACTTGAAACTATGGGTAAGTGCCTGTTATTCCTGTTACTGTCTCCCAAATCTTACCTATTTTTAGTCCAATTTTAACTTAAACCTGTTATTTTGTTTCTATGAATTGCTCTTCTATAACTACTCCTGTCCTTTTAATTTTGGATATGATAAAATGAATAATGCCAAAACAGTTTTCTGACCTTCATTCGCTTTTTAGTTTTTTGTTGTTCTTCGAAAAATTGCGTACATACCTTTACCTAATTCTTGTCCAAATGATCGTTATCTATTTTCGTTGCCTATGGTGAAGCTATAAAGTTACAAATTCAAGCCTTTACATTTTAAAGTACTCGATTTTTAAACAACATAGGTACTTCTAAATTCACAGTTGCATATGAATGTCTTTGTAAAGCCGGCTACTCACACCTGCAGCAGGCGCAATATTTGAATTGCGCCTTTAATTGGCTCCTTGTAATGTGTATAGTCAAGCAGAAGGAGCAATTTAGAGAATAGCTGAAATTGCTCCGACGCCGATCCGTGATTGTTATTTGTCCAATATTGCTCCTACGGCATGTACGTGAGTAGCCGGCTGTACTATACAAACCTCGTCGTTTTATTAATTTCTCCATACATTTTCAGACTTACTTAAATGTAAAAATGTTGACTTTACTTTTTACTGAATATTACAGTACCAGTCTTCTTACATCATTAATTCTTATAATACTTTCAGATAAAATCCAAATGGAAACGCAGCCAGCGGTTGGTGTTATACCGCTTGGCACTGGGAATGATCTGGCCAGGTGTTTGAGATGGGGTGGAGGGTGAGATATATTTATAAATAAATAAATATTTCAGGACAATTTTCACACACGGCACGATCTGATCCCATACTAAGCTTTCGCTTGTGTTATGGAAACCAGATGGCTGATAAACATACATATATAATTTTAAATACTTACTTACATAGATAATCAACCCCCAGACACAGAGCAAACATCTATGTTCATCACACAAATATTTCCACCGGATGGGAATCAAACCCACGACCAGTGGCTTGGAAGGCAGGGTCACTACCAACCAAGCCAACCGGTCAGTCAAAGTTATTTATTTATACATTAGCAAGATCATGTAGTTAAAAAAAATGTTTGTCGGTAAAGTCGGTTTACTGACAATAGTTGAACGTGACAACGTCCGATTGTGCTTCTTTGTCGCTCGTTCCGCGCTCTCGCTCGCTCTTCAAGCCTTACATGGAACGCCTCAGAGCGATGTAACGCCGCATGAGTCATGTTTTTTCGTGCGTTCAATCGAATTATAAGACGTTGTCACGTCAATAAATTGTTAAATTGTTCTAATTCTAGATACGAAGGCGAGTCGATACACAAAATATTGGACAAAATAGCCAAAGCCAGTACTGTTATGATGGACAGATGGCAGATCGACATTGAGAATATCACTCATGATGTATGTATTACTAACTTTAGCTTATAACCGCGGCTTTACCTGTGTTTACATGCAAAAATAAATAATTTATTATGTAGGTAGTTAAAGAAATTGCGTATGTGCCGTACACACGTGTCAGAAGTGAAACTGTTTTGGCAAGATACCAAAATCATCACGATAATTTTATACTAAAGGATACTATAGACTTTTTTATAGTTTTTTGCAGTAAAACGTTGAGATTGAAATTTCAAGGTCATGAAAATACCGTCACGTCATATAATAAGGTGATGATTAGTATCTTGAATCTTGCTAAAAAAGTTTCACTTCTAACAAATGTGCTCGGCACACAAGCTTTTTTTTATATGCCGATAATTATGATATAACTGTCCTATTTTAATATGTACATACTAGCAAACTCCGTTTCGCCACCAGAGACACCTTTTCTTTGCTATAAACCTCACTGAGCCCGAGACCTTTCCAACGAATGCAAAACCGTGGAAATCGGTTCGTGCGTTCTGGAGTTATAGCGTCAGGAAGGAAAACCCGACTTATTATTCAAACTCAAACTCAAACTCAAACATTTATTTATTCAATTAGACTTCTTCCAGAAGCACTTTTGAATCGTCATTACATTCTTTAAATTTACCACCGATTCGGAAAGCAGTATCTATGGAGAAGAACCGGCAAGAAACTCCATAGTTGCTCTTTTAAAGTCATGTCCATATACAATATAATTTTACATTACATGTTACTTACGTCTAAGTAACTACATAATATTATCACAGACTAATAATAATATACTGATATTATATATTATCATAATATGCCAAAGAACTGTCCTGTTATTCTTACGCGACAACCCTCCATGGATTTTCATCTTCCATATATTCCTTAATGCTGTAGTAGGCTCTCTGAACTAATACATTTTTTAAATAAGTTTTAAATTTAACACTACTAAACTCTTTAATACTATGAGGAATTCTATTGTAAAAACGTATACCTTGGCCCATAAATGAATTTTTAACTTTAGCTAACCTATAAAATGGCATTTCAATTTTATTTCTATTCCTTGTGCCATAACAGTGTCTATCTCCTACTTTTGTGTGTAAGTCCGCGTTTTTGTGTACATGTAAAACATTATTAAATATATACTGTGATGGTACAGTGAGGATACCAATATTCTTAAAGAGATCTCTTAGTGAGTCCCGAGCACGTAAATTATATATAGAGCGTATGGCTCTTTTCTGTAATATAAATATAGTTTCTATATCTGCAGCCCTGCCCCATAGTAGAATTCCATAGGACATAATGCTATGAAAGTAACTAAAATAAACCAATCTAGCCGTATCTTCATCGGTGAGATGCCTTATTCTTCGAACTGCATATGCAGCTGAGCTGAGCTTAGCAGCGGTGGTGGCAACATGGGTCCCCCATTGTAGCTTCTCATCTAGTGTCAAACCAAGAAAAACAGTAGACTCGACAGGGTATAATACCTCCCCGTTTAAAATGATATCCCTTTTGACCTTTTTTACATTTGGAAGGATAAACTCTACACAATTTGTTTTTTTTGCATTCAATAATAAATTATTAGCATTAAACCAATTAGATATGCGTAAAAGAGCAGAGTTTACTTCGTCAACATTTGTGTCATATCTATCCACATTAAATATTAATGAGGTATCATCTGCAAACAGTACTATTTCACACATATCCTGCAAATAATAAGGTAGGTCATTAATATACACTAAGAACAAAAACGGTCCTAAGATAGATCCCTGCGGAACACCAATGTTAATCGGCGCACCGCAAGATTTCTCTCCATTAACAACAACGGTCTGTACCCTGTTCTGAAGATATGAAGCTATGAGGTCCTGAGATAAACCTTTGATACCATAAAAATTTAGTTTCCGTAATAGAGTGGAATGTTCTACACAGTCGAAAGCCTTAGAAAGGTCGCAGAATATCCCCAAAGCATTCTTTGAATTTTCCCATGCTTTATATATATGTGACAAAAGAGCTATTCCAGCATCAGTGGTAGAGCGCCCCCTTGTAAAACCAAACTGTTTGGCGTGCAGTAAACCATTTGAAACAAAATGACTACATAATTGGTTTAAAATCAATTTCTCGAAGACTTTGCTCAAAGTTGGTAAAATAGAAATAGGCCTATAGTTATTACAGTCTTCTTGGTCACCGCTTTTGAATAAAGGAATAACTTTACTAAACTTTAATAAATCAGGGAATATACCACAGTCACAACATTGATTAAATATAAACGCTAAATGGTTGGCAATGTTTTCTATAATATTATTTACTAAATTCACAGACATTCCCCAGAGATCACATGTTTTTTTTAAGTTTAATGTTTTAAAAGTTTTAACAATTTCATCTGCAGTCACATGTCGTAATTCAAATAATACATTACACTCCGCAACATGGTCCCTCAAATAGGACTCCGCAAGCACTGATGATGAATTTAATTTTTTAGTAATACTAACAGGGACACTACTAAAGAAATCTTCAAAAGCAAGCGCAACATCAGCACTTTTGTCAATTACCCTGCCAGCATTTACAAGTTTTATGGTACTATTTGTCCGGCTTTTGCCCATTTCACCATTAATAATTGTCCAAACAGTTTTAACTTTGTTATCAGAGTTGCGTATTTTATCTCTGACATATAGACACTTGGCAGTGAAACAAACTTTTTTAAAAGTTTTTGAATAATTTCTAACATAATTATGGAATGACAAGTCTTTGTTATATTGCTTCATGCCATATAACTCATATAGAATGTTCCTGCATCTGTGTATACTAGGTGTTGCCCATTGACTAAATGGTAAATCCTTGGTGATACTTAAAGATTTAACTTTAAATATTTTTTTAAACTCATTATGAACTAAATTAAAAAGATTTGTAAACATTTCACAAGGATTATTATAAAAGGATTGATCATTCAGGTTAGGCAGTTTATTATTAATATTATCTCTAAATTTATCAATGCCTTTTTTAGTTATAGGCCTAACATTAATTCTTTTAAACTTAGGTATGCAATCCCATTCCAAAACTACTTTCTGGCCACAGTGATCTGAAGTCAGTATATTGAGGATATTTTTTTCTAGACAGTTGCAATCACAGTATATATTATCAATACAAGTTGCAGAAGTAGGTGTAATTCGTGTGGGTTCATCAAAAACTTTATACAGATTAAATGAGTGAAACAAATTAACTATTCTTGTTGCCGTCTGTGTGTGTGAAAGTAAATCAATATTAAAATCACCACATACTATTACCTTCTTTTTACTCCTGCCTAAACGCTTTAATGTTTCTTCCATGACTGTCTCAAACATATTATAGTCACTGGAAGGAGGTCTGTATACGCAAACAATAATATAACGCTCAAGCTCAACACAGGACAGTTCAATGGTGCGTTCTACAGAAAGACTTACAATGTCAGTTCGTTCTTTGCATTTAACACTATTGTGAACAAAAATAAGAGAACCTCCATGAATAGCATGTGCCCTATAGTATATACTTTTTAATTTATAATTATCAATATTTAATAACAACTGACATTGTTTAAGCCAATGTTCTGTTACACAAAATATTTTTATACTATTATGATTTAAAAATAATTCTATTTCTAATAATTTGCTAGCCTATTTTTATATTAATACATATTATTTATATTCTATTTCAGTGTGAACTAGTACAGATGCCCGACTCCGCTCCACATCCTACATCTGTACCATATAATATCATCAATAATTATTTTTCTATTGGTGTGGTAAGTATTGAACGAAATGTTTATTGAAAAAATTTTTAGTTTTAAAGTTAACAGTATTCCAACATTTATCTATTTAGAAAATTTTGGAATTTTAATTTAAGGTCATTTAAATTCATTGTTGTTTGTCGACCGATTTACTTAATACATTTTGTAAACACTTCACTGTATCTTTGATCTAGGAAGATGTTTGACAGATCTAAAATTGGCATATAGCATAACGTTGCATAATTTCCTTAAAAAATATTAAAAAAAACACACATACAGACTTTAAAACTAACAAAAAGTTTGTTAAAAATATCAGAATAAAGGTTACCCTCAAAAAAACAAGATTCTTAATTAACAATTAAAAATATTCCAGGACGCAGCAATATGCGTAAAATTCCATACAGAACGTGAAAGAAATCCTGATAAATTCAGTTCGCGAATGAAGAACAAGTTGTGGTACTTCGAGTTCGCGACGTCGGAACAGTTCGCTGCCAGCTGCAAGAATTTACACGAAAATATTGATATTGTGGTGAGATTTTAGGGAAAAAGAAGCTTTTAGTAGAAAAAAAAATGTTTGAAAAAAAAATGGAATAATTTATTTCGTGACGTCAGAGCAGTTCGCTTTATATATTTTGTTAAATTAAATATTACCAAATTATAAAAAATACAATATACCATCTCTTTTAACTCATATCATATACTAGCTTTTCACCCGCAGCTTCGCCCGCGCAGTCAAAGAAAAACCCGCATAGTTCCCGTTCCCGTGGGATTTCCGGGATAAAAAGTAGCCTATGTCCTTTCTCGGGTATCAAAATATCTCTATACCAAATTTCATGCAAATTGGTTCAGTAGTTAAGGCGTGATTGAGTAACAGACAGACAGACAGAGTTACTTTCGCATTTATAATATTAGTATGGATTTTCTATATCTCATGCAAGTCGAACCAATGTCGAAATAATATTATTATGTTTGTGTGAGTGAGCTGTTTCGAATGTTTTATAACGAGTAATGCTATTTGTTAGTACTTCGTATCTATTTATCATTTATTAATTTTTAAATTTATTATTTCTGTGTTTCTGTATAGTGAAATAAATAATTATTTCAACAGTGTGACGGTACAGCCCTACCACTACGTCGTGGTGGTGCGTTACAGGGTGTAGCACTTCTGAACATACCGTATGCACATGGTGGTTCTAATTTGTGGGGAGCTGGGCCTAGACCGCATTTACCGGATAAACAACAGGGTAATATAGTACATTTAAATTTAAATATAAATACATAGACACTATACACATAATACACTCACACTATTATGGTACTACACACACTTAACTTGCACTAAAAGCAACATAGTAACGCACTATTCCTATTATACACTCACACTATACTGTAGTGTTTGAGTTTAATGTCACTATAGTGACACTAAACTCACACTACACCTGATGGTATATCAATACATACCGTATACTCATGGTGGTTCTAATTTGTGGGGAGCCAGGCCTAGACCGCATTTACCGGATAAACAGCAGGGTAATGTATTAATTGTAATTAATTTTAATGTACATTTAAATATAAACAAACATATACACACAACACTCACTTTAATGGCACTAAAGGCAACTGGATAAGGCACTATTCCTACTATACAATCACACTATACTGGCAGCACACCCCGGACACTCCATACAAAATTATCGTTTTGACAGTCACACTGTAGAGACTGCAAATGTGTGTGTTAACGCTTTATGGTTGGCACATTTGTGACTAGCGTAAAAAAAAATTCGCGTTTTTCTGATGAAATACATCCGTAAACAGCACAATATCTAACCATTTTTTACGAAAAACGATAATCACAAATCCAAAATAATATAATTACTTTAAGTCAATTTGATTAATGTTGTCAATCTTCGTTGCGTATCGTCCCTGTAGATAAATATGGACCATTTTTAGTCTGATCGTGCGGGGGAGGTAAGTGTTTAATTTAAGCGGAAGGCGGAGAGTGTCCGTTCTGTAGCGTTTAGCTACTATGTATTATGTATTCTGTGCTGGCAGTATACTCACACTACGACATTGCGGAATACACTGGTAACATTAACATTACACTTGCACTATATTTGTACTTCACTCACACTATATACGCTACATACAGTTATTGACAAAACTACTATGTACATTTAAGCAAGTCAACATTTTTTTAACATCTTGTTAAAAAATTATCTTCAAACAACACTTTGACTAACTCTAACTCTCTGTAATGCCACTAAGTTCAAATTTAAATATTTTAAGATAAAAGCATAATCTATTTCATTATTTTTCAGATATCGGTGATAAATTAATAGAAGTTATTGGTCTGGAGAACTGTTTACACATGGGACAAGTAAGAACTGGTAAGTATTTACACGCCTCTTATGTATATAAATACTAGCGGTCCGCCCCGGCTTCGCCCGTGGTACATATGAAAAATAGATGTTGGCCGATTCTTAGACTTACCTGATATGCACAGAAAATTTCATGAGAATCGGTCCACCCGTTTCGGAGGAGTATGCAGACTAACATTGTGACACGAGAATTTTATATATAAGATAATATTTAGGAATACTAGCTATCCCAAAAAACGTTATTCTGCCTGCTTATTACTAATGCGGGCTACTCACGTACCTGCCTCAGGGGCAATATTGGAACAAGCTCGGTTGCACGGCGGTCGGAGCAATTTCAGCTACTCACCTACCTGCCGCAATATTGAAATTGCTTCCTTAATTGTGATGTGTATAGGCAAGCAGAGGCAATTTAGAGAACAACTGAAATTGCTCCGACCGCCGTGCAATCGATATTGTCCCTGCGGCAGGTTCGTGAGTAGCCACCCTTAGGGGGGTGAAAAATGTTGACCAATTCACAGAGCTACCTGATAGGCACACAAAATATCATGAGAATCGGCCAAGCCATTTCGTAGAAGTACGCGAATGAACATTGTGACACGAGAATTTTATAAATTAGAATAAGTAAGTGAAGTCCCATGTCCCCTAATGGGGTAAGGGGCAGATGCATTGTACTATGTACATCTGTTTCACTGATCGATTTTCTTTAGGGACAAGTAGGTGATCAGCCTTCTGTGTCTTGCCAGACCGAGACATTTTCTTTTAAGTCTCCACCGGGAATCGAACCCAGAACCCTTCGGTTCTACTCTCACGCGTCAACCACTGTACCAAGGAGGCGTATATTAGATGGAGATAAATTTATTTTATGACCTATTTCCAATTTTAGGTCTCCGAGCATCAGGGCGTCGTCTAGCGCAATGCAGTTCAGTGACAATAACAACGAAGCGAACATTCCCCATGCAGATAGATGGCGAACCGTGGATGCAGACACCTTGCAAGGTATTACAGTTACTTTTTATTTATTGACTAGCTGCGCTCTGCGGTTTCACCCGCGTTGCTCCGCTTCTGTTTGTCGTAGCATGATGATATATATAGCCTGTCTTGATAAATGGGCTATCTAACACCGAAATAATTTTTCAAATCGGACGAGTAGTTCCCGAGATTAGCGCGTTCAAACAAACAATTAGCTTTATAATATTATCATAGATTTGATTCACAGATAATGTCAATTGTACATTTTTTAACCTTAACTAAAAACTTGACTCCTTCATTTGTTTGCAACGAACCTATCGGAAAATACCCGATAATTTTGAAGCTCTTGTGGTATTATAAGTGAATATTCTTACTTACATATTTTTATCCATATATGCAAAGTTTTTTAGGTGTACGAAATATTATTTAAATTTTAAATCAATTCCCACACATAAAAACATAATATTAAATCTTATATGCAAAGATTATTTTTTTCAGATTTTCATATATTTATTCGTTTATTCCAGATAACGATCACACACAAAAACCAAGTTCCTATGCTAATGGGGCCAGCGCCCGAAAAAGGCCGAGGATTTTTCAAGCTGTTCACACAATGCTAGCCGTCCCGCTCACTCATTCCGTAATTAATGATATTAGAAGTAAAAATCTAAAAAAGCCGGCCAAGTGCGAGTCGGACTCGCGCACGAAGGGTTCCGTACTATGGGGGGGTCCTTAATATTTTACTTTTTTTTATTTTTAGTATTTGTTGTTATAGCGGCAATGGAAATACATCATTTGTGAACTTGCTTTCTAGCTATCTCGGTTTATGAGATAGACAGACATACAGACAGACAACGAAGTCTCAGTAATAGGGTCCCGTTTTACCCTTCGGTAGGGAACCCTAAAAATACGCTTAAACTCATGAAATTATTGTATTGTCACCGATCCTTGATAAGTGTACAAAGTTTGAAAATCTGTCCGTTTAAAGTCAAAATCGAGTGTAGAGGAGTCGGTTACTTACAAACATACAGGTGAAGCTAATATAAGATACAGACCATATATAGGCTAATGATGATAAGCGAAAGAGACAACAATGTGGCTAATTAGCCACATTTCAACGTTACCGTAGTGCGCTAATAAGCTATCTACACCTTTTTACTTATAATATCGTTACGTGTAAAAAAGAGACGCATATATGTCTCAATGTTGTTTATGTCCAAATGTTTAGAATTTATTTTTATTTATTTATTTATTCAAATTAAATACACACAACAGGCTACGATCTTGCCGGGTCCATAGGCGCCACATCAATTTTACGAGCAGATCGCAACCCAACAAAATGTGTACAATTACAATACTACAATGGGATACAGCTTAAAGTTATCTAAAGCGTATTACAATAAATTCATATTTAAAAATTCGATAATTCAATATTACATATAAAAGAAAGACAATAAAAATAATGGTTACATTATACAATACATTAACAACAAAACTAGGACATCATTTCAAGATTCGACAGACATGTTCTTTGAATATGTTTATTCGATGATCAAATATATCAAAATCGGGGAATCTTGTGGATAAATCATTGTACAAACGGCAGAAACGAGATATGGGGTTATAAAAGGAGGTATTATTCCTGGTTAAAGAATAAATGTTATAAGCCTAAGGGATATATAGATATTTCTTTTAATTAAAAACTGCTGATCCACAACTGATTAGACTTTTCTAACGTAATTTTAACGTACACTGCTTCTCGCATTTATATTTGAAAGTTGTTTTCAAACATTTTTCGCTTTTTGTGAGGGTAGTTGTAATATTGGAAAAATTTTAGTGAAATATCAAACTACCGTCATTAAATTATTATATTATATGATATTAAGCTTATACTCTTGCTTGAAGAATTGTACCAAAATATGTAGACGTCCATTTTGCTAAATATTAAAGAATTGTTTTTTGTAGTTATACTTAACCTTATAATCCCATATTATGGTTCCCATATTAAAGTTTTTCATAAAATACGATATTTTTTTATATTTTTTGTAACATTTTTTTATAAAAAAAATATACTTATTGTTGAGCTACTATACATAGCTAAATTTACATTTTTGTGGTTTATTTCGTAAATTATATTTTTTTATAACTTTAAAAAAAAACTACTTACGTAAGATCTAAAAAACATACCTATTTCATTTTAATCGTATCGTATTTTATGAAAAACTTGTATAAGTGAAATTGTTACTTATATACAGGGTGTCCCAAGAAGTATCTTCTACCTGAAGCCAGGAGGTAGAGGATCTAGAGATGAAGTTGTGAATTTACTGGGTGATTTTATCTTTCTTGGCATTTAATTCTTTTTTTTTATTCCATTCAAAGATCTTAAGATAGTAAATGTTACCATACTGAATTGGCCTTATCTTTCAGCTTAGCACACAACAAATATCAAGCATCTACCGCAATAATTGACGTCACCATAAATAAAAATCTCTTCGTACTCGGCGATAAGTGAAAAATTGAAAAAAAGTCATAACTCCATACATGGGGGTGATTCGGATAGCCATCTAGGTCCTCTACCTCCTGGCTTCGGTTCATCCATACTTCTTGGGACAACCTGTATATAACTTAGTTATTTTCAAGCTTTTTGTATATAATGTGCCAATTATATAAACGTCCCTGTAGAGTTTTGAAATATTTATATAGTGTATCCGAATTAATAAAATTTTTCAAAATACCGGCCAATCTCGGTAGTAGCCAACTCAGAATAGTGTACATATTTACGTTGTTTTTTTTTATTTTTTTTTGTGTTTTTTCTCGGTGCAGTGATTTTTTGTTGTATTATTGAGGTTGTCACAAAAAATAATAATAATTGAACTAGTTTATGTGACGTAATTGAAAAGTACCCTCATTTCATAAGATGTTTTTCAAAAAAAATTACATAATTAATAGTTTTATAAAATGAGAAAAGATTGTTCAAACTAAAATCTTTTGTTTATTTATTTATATGTTGAGAATAGGGATTTTTTTTATTCTTGCTTGAAAAATCACTGCATCGAGAAAAGTTAATGTTTTATAAAATATTTAGCTAAGTTTGTTGTTATTTACGTTAATATGTGGATAGGTTATACAATTTAGTGTTCAGATAAATATTACAAAAAATAATATTGCCATAGACAAGTATATAATATGTAATTACTAAGTACTTTTTATTATATTTCTTGTATATTTTTCTTATGTAAATTCATTAAAATAAAATATTTCTAACTTATCTTGTAGGTACACTATAAATGAATTTTAAATACATTTTTTTAAGGAATTATATATTTTTTGTTCTATTTATCTGAACAATAATTTTATTTATTAATTATTATATTTTTAATAACATAAACGGGTTTACTGTTAAGTTTTGTATTTAATATAATAATTTTAATATTATTAAATTAATTGATATTCTACGTTGCTTGTTATCTAGTTTCCAATTCGCTGTGACACGTCTGCACTCGACGAGAGGTGATCAAGTAATGGCGTTTTTTGTGTCATTAATTACTGAAAATATTTTAATGTATTATGGTATAACAATAATAGACTTTACCTGAATTGAATTGGGATATAAGTTACCATTTATTCATGTTTTTTTAATATAAAAATTATTGTTTGTTTTATTTCTTTAATTTATAAGTTTGTTAACAGTTAAAATAAATTGTTTAAATAATGTGTTTTTTCCTGCTAAATAAAATATTGTGTTGTATGTGCCAAAATTGCCAAATTCACCAAAAAACGTTAAATTTTTGTGTAAATTTCTAATTTTTATTTATTTTAAGCTATTGCATAGCTTCTATCGTTGGACTTGAGCGCGGGGACCCAGAAATCCAGAAATTTCGTAACGAAAAAACCTCACGCTCCCCACTCCGACGGGCACGGAGGTGTGGCTTGAAGGCATAGCATGCAATAGCTTTACCGCGGCAGTCCTCGAGTGCCAACGTCTTTTTTTTATTTAGTAACTATCAAAAAACGCCATTTTTATACAAATGATCGTGCACAGCTTGTAAATGATATTTTAATGTTTACAAAACATCGAAAAATGTTTTCGAATCACAAACGCGTTGTTTAATAAATGTTTAAAATATATAAGTGTTCTGTGTGGTTGTTATTTATGTGTATTCTAGATTCGGTTTGTTGGTTAAAGCGCTAAGCTGGAAATGATGAGATTTTTGAGTTTATTTTATGCAAATGAAATCTGATAGTTCGATTACCAACAAAGAATTCTTCTCCGCACATAGATACATAAACTTTTTAGAAACTTAACATTTTTGGTAACAAAACCCGAACCAAAAAATACCCAACCAAAGGGTTTTTTTGTAAATTTATAAAAATTTTAAAGAGACATTAGGTTTATAGCTTACTGTATCCGAATTATCGGATTCCTATCATAACTTTTTCTATAAATTAAAAATTTATTACATTAATATACGCTATCAGAGTTTCAACCAACAAACCAAAAGCCGGCTACTCACGTACCTACCGTAGGGGCAATATTGAAATTATCTCGATTCCACGGTGGTGGGAGCAATTTCAGCTGTTCTCTAAATTGCCTGCTTAACTCAAACTCAAATATTTATTCAATAAGACTTCTTGTAGAAGCACTTTCGAAGCGTCATTACATATTTTTAACATTTACCACCGATTCGGAAAGCAGTATCTATGGAGAAGAACCGGCAAGAAACTCCACTCTTTTAAAATCATGTCAATATTACAATTTAATTTTACATAATATGTTACTTTTATCTAACTACATGATATATATCATAATATGCCAAAGAACTGTCCTGTGGTTCTTACGCGACAACCCTCCATGGATTTTCATCTTCCATGTATTTACTTATTTTATTTATTTATAATCTTTATTGCATACAACACAAATACAAATTTCACACACACAGACAGGACATTTGATGCAAAGGGCGGCTTTATTGCTTCAAGCAATTTCTTCCAAGCAACCCGAGCAGCCAATGTATTGGAAAAAAAAAGAAAATTAAGGTAGATTATGTACACAATAGAAATAAAAAAGGACATCACTCATGTACTAAGCACATCACAATTAAGCCTATTTCCAATATTACCCCTGCTGCGGGTACATGAGTAGCCGGCTTTAACATAGATTCGATGTAAAATACTTGAATAGAAGAATTTAGTGTCATGCGGTGAAACCCAACAAAATCTGCGCCAGCTTTAATAGTTTTAAGTATATTATTATATAAATTATTATAATTGTAACAAATATATGTGCACTGAGAATTTTTGGTTGTTTTATTTTTCTTAAACCTTCTAGTTACTTATTTCTATGGGACAAATGTATATATTATACAAATACAATTACAAAACAGCCCCCCTAGTCAAGTGGCTTTCTGTTAGCGTAGCGTTCTATAGAATAGACTACGAATGTATGAGATTGACGAAGGCTGTAGATACGTTTATCTACAGCTTACGTCAATCTCATACATTCGTAGTCTATTCTATTGAACGCTACGCTAACAGAAAGCCACTTGACTAGGGGGGCTGGCTTGCATTGTGGCTGCAAAAAGGCCCTAGCTCCGCATAATGTTGCAGAGGCAAACTCCACAACGCTGAAAATTCTGCCAGATACCCACATGACTAGTTTGCGCCTTTAAGATGAAAGGATTCATTATTTGAAATCATTTGATATTTGAAATCATTTTAAACCCCCGACGAAAAAGAGCGTGTGTCTGTTTGTGTGTGTGTATATGTCTGTGACACTGTAGCTCGCAAACGCGTTATCCGAATTTAATGCGTGTTTTTTTGTTAGGCAGTAAAGTTTTAACGCGCTAATCTGGGGAACTACTGGTCCGATTTGAAAAATTCTTTCAGTGTTAGATATCCTATTTATCGAGGAAGGCTATAGGCTATATATCATCACGCGAAGACCAACAGGAGTGGAGCAATGCGGGTAAAACCGCGGGGTACAGCCAGTTATAATATGATAAAGCTGAATCTAGAATCACATCTCATCTATACTAATATTATAAAGCTGAAGAGTTTGTTTGTTTGTTTGTTTGTTTGAACGCGCTAATCTCGGGAACTACTGGTTCGATTTGAAAAATTGCGGTGTTAGATAGCCCATTTATCGAGGAAGGCTATATATATATCATCACGCTACGACCAACAGGGGTGGAGCCACGGGGGTGAAACCGCGCGGAGCAGCTAGTTAGAAATAAATACTTCACAGTTAATTACTAAAGGCAATTACAGAGAAATTGCGCATTCCATAATAAACGATATGGATATTACTAAAATCGTTATAATGAACTATATTAAACTTGGCTTATAACTAGTTGGTTCACTCAACTTCGTCTGCTTTTAACAGCAATATTTTGTTACTTTTTTACAATTTTTTTTCATTGTTTCTTTCCTTCTTTTGGTGCGTGATGTTCTATAGCCTATAGCCCAATCTATACTAGATAATATTATAAAGCTGAAGAGTTTGTTTGTTTAATCGCGCTAATCACAGGAACTACTGTTCCGATTTTAAAAATTATTTTGGTGTTAGATAGCTCATTAATGGACGAAGGCTAGGCCGTATATAATATCATCACACTAAGACCAACAAGAGCGGAGCAATGCTGGTAAAACCACGGGGCACAGCTAGTAACCAAATAATCTCAACTCTGTCATTAAAAATTATACTAAAATCGTACCATCCACAAGGACTATGCCCATATGGAGCATACATCCATCATCCATCCATCCGCATAAACTTTCGTAGAATAGCATAGGATAGGAAGTTTGTACTTTAACTAGGTGATCCCACGGCGTCGTCTGTCTAATCTGAACTTCTCTCATAGGATAAGTGATAGAAGAATTTATAAAATCCATACTAATATTATAAATGCGAAAGTAACTCTGTCTGTCTGTCTGGTACTCAATCACGCCTAAAATACTGAACCAATTTTCATGAAATTTGGTATGCAGATATTTTGATACCCGAGAAAGGACATAGGATAGGTTTTATCCCGGAAATCCCACGGGAACGGAAACTATGCGGGTTTTTCTTTGACTGCGCGGGCGATGCCGCGGGTGGAAACCTATATATTTCATATCTTTAACAACGCAAATATATTGACGTGATTCTAAATCTATTCTAATAATACCACCAATCGTTTATTTTTAAATGCACGTGCAAAATTCTCGTTGAAAAATTAAAAATACTTTATCAACAGTGATTTGCACGGTTTACGGCCAATTACGTTACAATATGGCTCATTTGTTGTGGAAATACTCATTTAGGGTACACTACTATTCCTTTAATTAATGATTTTTATTCGTAACTAGCGGACCGCCCCGGCTTCGCCCATGGTACATATTTACGTTTTCTCTCCATAAGAACCATCCTCGTATTTCAAGAAATATTATAAAAAAATAATTAACGAAATCGGTTCAGTTTAATAATTAACGAAATCGGTTCATTTTTTTTATTATAAACTAGCTATGCACCTCGACTTTGCTTGTAGTACACGAATATTTGGTCGTACTAACTCAAATGCTTAGTTTACGATTTTATAAAGAACATACAGAACATTTATCTATCATACTAATATTATAAATGCGAAAGTTTGTGAGGATGTGTGTGTGTGTGTTTGTTACTCTTTCACGTAAATACTACCTACTGAACCGATTACAATGAAATTAAGCACACATATAGAGGGTAACTTGGATTAACACATAGGATAAGTTTTATGCCGGAAATCCGACGGGAACGGGAACTTTAGGGGTTTTTCTTTGAAAACGCGGGCGAAGCCGCGGGCGGAATGCTGCAGTCTTCCATACATACAAAAACCGAGTGGACCGATTTCGATAATTCTTTTTTTATTATATTCCTTGAAGTACGAAGTACGAGGATGGTTCTTATGTAGAGAAAACGTAAATATGTACCACGGGCGATGCCGGGGCGGACCGCTAGTACTTTATTAATATAGAAAATAGTTACTTGAACATATAAAAATAATCGGTATGAAGCCTATCTAAACTAAATTATGCTCTACCTTAGCATTGATTCATTTTTTATGACATTGATTTTCATGTATAAATATTATGATATTTTATATCTTCTTATATATAAAATTCTCGTGTCACAATGTTAGTCTGCATACTCCTCCGAAACGGGTGGACCGATTCTCATGAAATTTTCTGTGCATATCGGGTAAGTCTGAGAATCGGCCAATATCTATTTTTCATATGTACCACGGGCGAAGCCGGGGCGGACCGCTAGTTATATATAATAAAATAAATAAATAAATAATTCAGGACAATTTTCACACACGGCACGATCTGATCCCATACTAAGCTTTCGCTTGTATTATGGTAACCAGATGGCTGATAAACATACATATATTATAATCTATACTAATATTATAAAGCTGAAGAGTTTGTTTGTTTGAACGCGCTAATCTCAGGAAGTCAGGAACTACTGGTCCGATTGAAAAATTATTTCAGTGTTAGATAGCCCATTTATCGAGGAATGCTATAGGCTATATAATATCATCACGCTAAGACCAACAGAAGCGGAGCAATGCGGGTGAAACCGCGCGAAGCTACAGACTAATCGTATTACAAATCAAATTACATATTATAATTATTTTATCCGAGTTGAAAATAGCAAATTTTAATCTTCGAGAACCAATTTTTCTAAGTTTCATTGCACTAAAAATAAGTATATGCATAAATAAATTAATATCTAATTAAGTCATTACAATAACAAGACTTGGAAAATCGGATGAAAAATAAAATTAACATCGACACTTATTATTGGCATTCATTTATTTTTATTGCTTGTTAATTCTACGCTTGATTCAATACGGTTTATAATAATTATAGTATATAAGACGTTTGGATCAAAATAAAATTATATTTCTCTTTAAACGAAGAAAAATAAACAACAATGAAAAACATTTTTGTGGTGAGTCGACGTTATTTTTACATAAGTAGGAGATTTTCTTTTTTAGTAGTAACTACTTATTTTGAGTTATTTATTTATTTATGTTTATTTTCTCATTTATATTTTACCAAAATGCGAAAAAAGAAATCCATACTAATATTATAAATGCGAAAGTAGGTAACTGTCTGTCTGTCTGTTACTCAATCACGCCTAAACTACTGAACCAATTTGCATGAAATTTGGTATGGAGATATTTTGACAAACGAGAAAGGACATAGGCTACCTTTTATTGCGAAATATGTACCACGGGCGAAGCCGGGGCGGACCACTAGTTCGTAATAAAAACACATTGATGTAAACGTCACTGTAAAAGTTACTGTTACTGGTATTGTTAAATTTGACAATAACGTAAATATGGCGCAAGCAAGCCCAAGAATTCCTACATCAAATTATTATATTTTTTAGTAGATCCCAAATAAATTTATAAAATACTAGCGGTCCGCCCCGGCTTCGCCCGTGGTACAAATTACTACATAAGAACCATCCTCGTACTTGAAGGAATATAATAAAAAAAGAATTATCGAAATCGGTTCAGCCGTTCTCGAGTTATGCGCTTACCGACACATTTTGCGATCCATTTTTATATATAAGAAGATAACCATACCTTGACTCGAAAAATAACAATCTTCTCTAGTCTCTACATACATTTAAAAATAACGTGTAAACGACAATATTGATAATATATGAAACTGTATCTTTAGTGCCAAATAAAGTTTGTAAGTAGTTTTAGCCAATTTTGTAAGAATGAGGACTTTGAGGTGGTTTTAATGTTTTCTAGATAGGTACTTCAGATTTTTTTTGCACGCCTCATAAGCGAAGCGTTGAGGTGGGTACTACTGTCACTTCGCGCAAAACATCTGATTTTTCAAACTTAAAATGTCTTTATGTATCATACATTGCACTTGTAAGATAATACATACACACACATATTAAGAAAAAACACTATTTTTAACATTCATGATATTTTTGATGCCATTTTTGTTATTTAAACTAGTTAAAAAACAGTTTAAAAAAGTTCTGTTATGGACGTCCGTGTGTCTGTATGTGCGGAGGATTTTCTTGTTAACACGATAGCGACCGAAATACTTTACTAATCGAGTCTTTTTTTTTCTCTTACGCTTGAGTATGCTCAGGAATAGAACCCTTTCATTTTTCAGGGTCTGATTCGATGTGGTTTAATTGTTATTAAATAAACAAAAATAATAATTAATAAATAATTATTTAAAAAAAATTATGAGGCGTGCACTTTTGGATTTTCCAAACTTTTTTTTTATATTTCAGGTAGCCATGGTAGTCATCATGACGGTAGTCGCGGTTGCTATGGGCCAATGCCCCAACTGCCATCCGCGTGAAGAAGTCCCATCACCTTGAGTTCATACGTTTTCGTGATATGTAACAGTTTAACATTTGAATAAACTGAAATTGAATAATTATTGTTGTTTTTTTTGGTCCTGTTTTAGTTTTTCAAGTAACAGATACCTATGGTTAAATTTCTGAGTCGATATTTATTAACATTTCACTAATAACTTTCCGCCCGCGGCTTCGCCCGCTTTGTCTAAAACCAAATAAATGTACTAAAACCTTCCTCTCGAATATCTATGTCTATTAAAAAAACTGTATCAAAATCCGTTGCGTAGTTTTTAAGATTTAAGCATACATAGAGACAGAGAAAACGACTTTGTTTTATACTATGTAGTGATATACAAGTATACATAGGTACAAACAATGCATATAATATAATATATGGCAAATTTTTAAGTTGGCCATTTGTTAAATTTAAACTATATATTTTTGTCTGCATGTGAACTTTTAAAGAAGCTTACCTAAATAGTATTTTTTCTACCACTGCTATTGATAAAAGCAAGTCTTCACATATTACATACAAAAGAATTCAAAACAAAAAAATCCCATCAAACATTAAACCTTAAACTTTAATTACAATATATACAAGACAAGTGACATTACAATCTGTCCGTGTGTCACTCATTAGAATACAATTAACATTGCTTAGCATACGCTTATACTAAGTTATTTGTTTTACAGGCCCGTATTGCATTCAAAATACAAAAAGCTGAAAATTAGACTACCTACATATATCTATCTTACCCCAAAAAACTTTAGGCAGGGTTTAACTTTAAGCGCGGGTTCTCTTTAATCTGGTTTTGTCATATTTCACATAGACAACTATTAAAGTGACAGATCCCTTGTTTAAACTTAGACTGTGTTTAAATTGTTTTGTGGTAAGACCATAAGTTTTATTAGAACGAAATTCCTTATCGCGCGCTGCGAAAAGGTGCTTGACGGAAAAATTAAGACGAATAGTTGTAACGACACTTTTTGCTATAGTTGTAAGATTTATTTATTTGTTTATTTATTTATAACACTTCATTGTACAAGCAATATAGGAAATGTGGTAGATACAAATTAATGAGGTACAAAAATTTTGCACAATAGGCGGCCTTATTGCTACACAGAAATCTCTGCCAGGCAACCTGGTGCGGTGTGCGCATGTTTCTCTGTCTCAATTTTTTTTTGTTTACTTATTTCTACGCGTTTTTAAAAACATGAAAATAACTTTTAGAGCGAGCGTAGTTCTTGTTCTAATATAACCATATCATCTAATCATAAACAGTAAAATAATCTCTACGCTACGTCAACATATTTTATTTAGATGTATTGCAAAAAAATAGTTAATCTACGTAGGAATATGTAATAAATAATAGGCTAAATTGGGGATTAAATATCAACATCAATAAACTAAAGGTAAGGTACGAATTAAGTAGGTATCTATTTGGAAAACAAGTGTTCTTTTAATAGGGAAATCGTGCATAAGCTTGCTTTTTGTGCAGTTGGGCAACAACACTATTTTTTGACATCCTACACTTTTGCACTAAAACAACTTGAGCTAATTTGAAATCGCATTCAAGCTACACAATTACTGATTGCGATTAGCTACATTTTTGTATTTATCTCGAGTCAACGTAGGTAGAGCCGAAACGAGAGGATAGGCAGTTTATAAAAATAATCGTTCAATTCCGACCCTGTACATTCTTTCTCTTCAATAATAATTGCTTCCGACAGTTGCGTTGCTTTATAATTTTAGATTTTTGATAACATTCTTATGTTTATTTTGTTGAAAATTAGTTTTTCTTGTAAGCGGTTATAATCGAATTATTATTATTAGGCATCATATTATTCAGGAAAGCAGCAGCAATGGACATCGAAAGGCTGATGATGATGATGATGATGATCATATTATTCTAATTATTATTTTAATAAATTATAAAGTAAATAAAGACCCGAGACCGACCGTATACCGTCTTAGTATAATATTTTTGCTATTTTGAATATCAATTAGTGAATTTTAGAGATATGATAAAGTCATATTATTATTTCAAAGTTATTATTATTAAATATGTATTATGTATCACTACATAGTATAAAACAAAGTCGCTTTCTCTGACCCTATTCCCTATGTCCCTATGTATGCTTAAATCTTTAAAACTACGCAACGGATTTTGATGCGGTTTTTTTTAATTGATAGAGTGATTCAAGAGGAAGGTTTTAGTATATAATTTATGCCGTTTTTTATAAAGCGGGCGGAGCCGCGGGCGGAAAGCTAGTTCTAAATAAAAAGCAATCTCAAATTCCGAAATACTATAAGATAACTATAGATTGAAACTAACTAAAATCGTATACATAGCAGCTACATTAAATTTTATAAAACTATTCATTGCAATAATATGTAACAATAAAAGAAAAAATGACACAACATTTATAAATATAAATCATCCAAATTCATACGCGAAAACATCGTAAATCCATCTACATCCGATATACAAAGAAAATTCATGATATTTTATGACTTATTTCAAAACAGATTCATAGGATGCGTTTAATTAAGTATAACATGCCTGCATTTCGTCAATAATAATTGGATGATAACAAACACTTGCAAAATTGATTGCGTGACAATCAAATGCGGCGTTTTCACTCGTTGTTGCTAAAATTGTGTAGGTATATCCTTGAGTTAATAGTGTATGTGGGGGCTGGCGTACCCCAAGGATCTGCTCTAGGTCCAGAATACTTGTAGAAATTAATTTGTTACCAAGATGTATAAGTTAGCGAATATAATATACATACATATAACTCTTTTATGATGACACTAGCTTTCCACCCGCGGCTTCGCCCGCGCAGTCAAAAAAAAACCCGCATAATTCCCGTTCCCGTTGGATTTCCGGGATAAACCCTATCCCATGTCCCGAGGTAAAAAGTAGCCTATGTCCTTTCGCGGGTATCAATATATCAGTCTGTAAACCAAATTTCATGCGAATTGGTTCAGTAGTTAAGGCGTGATTGAGTAACAGACAGACAGACAGAGTTACTTTCGCATTTATAATATTAAGTATAGATTGTTATTACTGCCAAACCATACGTCTATGTAGAACAGTTAGCACAAGTTACTAAAATCGAGGAAATTAATTCAATGGATAAATATTAAAAAAGCTAGCATAATTTAAAGTTTCAACAAGCATATTTATACAATAAGACGTAGTGATAAAAGCAAAAATACATTTTCATCTCAATGCTATTAAAGTATAAATAACTCGTTTAATCTAGTGCACACGAAATAAAAACAGAATAAATAAATCAAGATGCAGGCGGCAGAAGTTTTTGTTTCTTCAAGACTTCCTCGTTGTAGTCAATAACGAGAGATTGTCCTTTTAAGGGTTCCGTACCAAAAGGGTAAAACGGGACCCTATTACTGAGACTTCGTTGTCTGTCTGTCTGTCTCCAGGTTGTATCTGTGATAGCTAGAAAGCTGAAATTTTCACAAATTATGTATTACCATTGCTTGCTTGCTTGCATGCTATAACAACAAATACTAAAAATAAAAAAAAATATTAAGGGTCCGGGTACGGAACCCTTCGTGCGCGAGTCTAATTCGCACTTGGCCCGTTTTTTACTTGAATTATTTACACAAATAATTTATATGTGATATTGCGACATATATTACAGTTTTTATCTTATTTATCTGCACATTGGCACCAAAGAGAACATCGTAAGGAATTGGTCAATGGTCGAATCAGCTTTTTTCTTTAATTTTAATGCAGTATAGCAAACGAGCTGTGGTCGCCTGGTGGAAAATGATTAACACAACCTATGCACATTTGTAAAGGCATGGAATGATTATATTATGATATACAGGGTGTAATCGTTAAGTGTGCACAGGCGATTATTCCGTTGCTTTTGCAGATATCAAAAAACTTTAAACTGATATCGAAAGTACTTAACCTAATCAGTAAAATCTTCTTCTTCTTTGTCGATTCACTCTTGGCAGAGTGGTCGTGGTCACGTTGAGTCGTCCACATCGGTGGTAGAGGCGGACACGGCTTTCCGCACGATCTCCCGCCATCTCTTCCTGTTACTAGACTGTCTGGCGCAGTCTGATACGCGAATTCCTACAGCAGATTTCACTTGGTCGGTCCAGCGCATTGGTGACCTGCCGCGCGATCTGATTCCTTCCACCTTTCCTTGTACTACTAGCTGCTCAATGGAGTTGTCTCGCCTAGACACGTGTCCAAAGTATTGCAGTATGCGCGACTGTACTACGGTCGATAAACGCTGTTTGATGCCGAGCTCTTGGAGTATGGACTCGTTGGTATCAGTAAAATAGCCATAACAAATTTTTAAAAATAAAACGAGGAATATCCAAAAATTTTACATTAAACGCTCCCATACATTTTATTTCCCATACATTTTGTATCCATAGCGGATTTTCGAAGTGACGTCCTCATTGTTCAATACAATGAGGAGCTCTATTTACAGTGAACTTTCCTTCGCGAAGCAATTGAAGCAAAAAACCAAACAAAGTAAGAAAAAGCTATAATCTTTCATATTAAATGTAGTACATGTTAATTTTTTAGATAATTCTCGTTTTATTTTTAAAAATTTACTATGGCCATTTTACTCATTAGGTTAAGTACTTTCGATATCAGTTTAAAGTTTTTTGATATCTACCCCCCTAGTCAAGTGGCTTTCTGTTAGCGTAGCGTTCAATAGAATAGACTACGAATGTATGAGATTGACGTAACCTGTAGATACGTTTATCTACAGCCTACGTCAATCTCATACATCTCTCATAGTTACATGGTGGCAAATAAAATGCTTTCTATTCTATTTCTATTTCTATTTCATACATTCGTAGTCTATTCTATTGAACGCTACGCTAACAGAAAGCCACTTGACTAAGGGGGCTGCAATAGTTACGGAATAATCGCCTGTGCACACTTAACGATTACACCCTGTATATGTATCTACATAAGTTACATGTTATGTAAAATTAAATTGTATATTGAAATGATTTTAAAGGAGCAACTATGGAGATTCTTGCCGGTTCTTCTCCATAGATACTGCTTTCCGAATCGGTGGTAAATGTTAAAAATATGTAATGACGATTCAAAAGTGCTTCTAGAAGAAGTCTAAATTAATAAATAAATGTTTTAGTTTGAGTTTGGAATATTCAATAAATGGTCATTAACTTCACGTAATCATATGTACCATATGTAACAGGATGCCGGAAAATTCATGAATAATACAAATAATCTTAATATATTATATATAAATCTCGTGTCACAATGTTTGTCCTCAATGGACTCCTAAACCACTTAACCGATTATAGTAAAATTCGCACACCCTGTGCAGTTCGATCCAACTTGAGAGATAGGATAGTTTAAACATGTAGGTACCACGGGCGAAGCCGGGGCGGAACACTAGTCTTATCTATAATATAAAAATGAATCCCAAAATGTGTTGGTAAGCGCATAACTTGTGAACGGCTGAACCGATTTCGTTAATTCTTTTTTTATTATATTCCTTGAAGTACGAGGATGGTTCTTACGTAGAGAAAACTTAAATATGTACCACGGGCGAAGCCGGGGCGGACCGCTAGTATAAGATAGATTCAACATCAACCAATCTATTTTCCAACCCGGTTGGCAGATGTGACATATCATAGAACTTTTAAACTTTATCAAATTTAATTGACTTAAGTTTCATAAAAATCACTCATATTACAAAACGAGCGAACTATTCATAGTACAAAACGAGCTGCGCTTCGCGGTTTCACCCGCGTGGCTCCACTTCTGTTGGTCTAAGCGTAATGATGTATAGTCTATAGCCTTCCTCGATAAATGGGCTATCTTAGACTACAAGCCCGCATAGGACAAAAATATGGGTCAAATGAACCACCAGGGGACATATCTAGAACGATAGCAGAGCAAAAAATAATAAGATTCATCACTATGCCGTCACTTGTAAGCTGTCCAACTGAGTGCAGATGAGAATTGAAAAGTACAGGTAGACTCGGTAAATTTTGGTCATATATTTTTGTACGGCATTCTTAACCATCGATAGATCCATTAAAAATAATAAGAAACCGCTCAGTGCCGTACAAAAATGGTGGTCCACCAAGTCGGAATTTTTATTTAATTTCCGAGAGTTACCGGGGGTAAATTTGGTCATTTGACCATGTACGGCATCTGTGTCATACTATTGCTATACTGCTTTTAATCCATTATTCCGCAACGCCGTACAAAAATCATGGGGACAAGGGGAAAAAATCGAGAGTTGTAATCCCCTCTCTTTCCCCACTCCAGGGGGTCATTTGACACAACACGAAATAAATTTATTTTTAAAGTATTTTATGCATAGATAATATTTTTTCATGTGCCGTACATTTTCGTTGGTTCAAAGGGGAAAAATCTGAAAAAGAAAAAAATCCATATAACGAAATGTTTGCTTTATATTTTTATGATAAAATATAAATATACATTAATATTAAGAAGCTCGAGGTGGTTAATTATCACCTTGGAAAGTCGGAGTCAGGTGGAATGGACTCCGTTAAATTGATGAACTAATAAAAAAGCTATGAACGAAAAGATGTGAATTATATGCAATCAGTCCATGAATACAGGTAAAGTCACAAGCAAATGCTAGTAATATATATATATATTCAAAATGTACAAGTAAAGCGCTTTCAAATGATACCAAACACTGCATATTTATCTTAACTTTATTTTTTTACTCTGTATGTTTTGCCCGCTAGAGGGCGCCACATTAGATTTTGTGAAACCCCATATAGCCTTTAGCTAGCTGGTCGTTGGTTATCCAGTGAACAATTCAGACGCCTCTAATGATATGTCATTTGTCGAATTCTGATAAGTAGTTTAGAAGTTACGAGGGAATAGATGAACATACATACATGACCTGTAAACAACCATAACCCTCCTTTTGCTTTGCCGTAGTTGGGTAAAAATATGTTAATGCCGTACTGTATCAAATGGCCATAAAGCACTCTTAAAATTGTAGCTTTCGTCGCTTTCATCAGCCTAAAAGAAGTGGTCTGCACAAAAATGTACGGCATCGTTTTTTCCTAATTTATCTATGTTAATACTATTTAAAACAACGGATAAAGCGTAGAAAACTATTATATTTCATTAATCTACGATGTTTAAACTTTAACAAAATTTCTGGTTTTGCATTTCTCTATAACTTTTTTTAGAACGGTTTCTTTTGAACGGCAATACTATACAACAATTGAATTTTACAATATCATGTTAAAAAAAAAGTTCCCGTACAGGGTCAAATGACCTTACAGCTCTTTATATCAAGAATTCGATGAAATTAAGATGATTATTGGTATACATTTAAAAGAACAATTATTTTTTGACGGCATTGCTTTTAATAGTACTTTTGAGTGCTAGATGATGTTTTGGAACCGAAGCCGTACTTAGTCAAATGACCCCCTGGAGTGGGGAAAGAGAGGGGATTGCATCTCTCGATTTTTTCCCCTTGTCCCCATGATTTTTGTACGGCGTTGCGGAATAATGGATTAAAAGCAGTATAGCAATAGTATGACACAGATGCCGTACATGGTCAAATGACCAAATTTACCCCCGGTAACTCTCGGAAATTAAATAAAAATTCCGACTTGGTGGACCACCATTTTTGTACGGCACTGAGCGGTTTCTTATTATTTTTAATGGATCTATCGATGGTTAAGAATGCCGTACAAAAATATATGCCCAAAATTTACCGAGTCTACCTGTACTTTTCAATTCTCATCTGCACTCAGTTGGACAGCTTACAAGTGACGGCATAGTGATGAATCTTATTATTTTTTGCTCTGCTATCGTTCTAGATATGTCCCGTGGTGGTTCATTTGACCCATATTTTTGTCCTATGCGGGCTTGTAGTCTATCTAACATCGAAATAACTTTTCAAATCGGACCAGTAGTTCCTGAGATTAGCGCGTTCAAACATAGAAACCAAAAAACAAACTCTTCAGCTTTACGAACAAACTGACATCCATCATATTAATAAATAGTCTTAAATAAATCGGTTGCATGACGTTCAGTGATCGTTCAGGAATGCACAAAAACATGTCGGTAATTTGGTTTCGTTAATATGGGGAGGGTGACTATGGTTTTGGGTAAATTGGGACTTAATTAATGTAATTTTTCCTATAATAAATAAAGTGTTAAGTGGATTAAGGATAATTATAATAACTAGAATATCAGCTATAAATGTTCTAAAATCAAAATTTTAATTGAAAAATATTAAATGGATAAAATCTTAATACTATTATAAAGTCGAAAGTTTGTATGGATGTTTGTTACTCTTTCACGTAAAAACTACTGAACCGATTACAATGAAATTTAGCACACATATAGATTGGATTAACACATAGGATAGGTTTTATCCCGGAAATCCCACGGGAACGGGAACTATGTGGGTTTTCCTTTGAAAACGCGGGCGAAGCCGCGGGCGGAAATCTTGTAACTTATAATATAACCGAATTTAAAATAAAATAAAGAGCGTGAGGGCCGAGGACAGGTGTCAGAAGTGAAACTTCTTTGGCAAGATTTAAAGATACCAAAATTGTCGCCGTTCTCCATTACGTGAAGTTTCAATACAACTGCACTTAGCACTTAAGTAAACACATTATTTTAATATTTAATATCCATTAAAATAGTTATTTAAAACAGTACAAATAAATCCATAATTAACTAAATTCATGTGCACTGAACAAAAACAGCCACCAACCACTTTTTAATGTCATACAAATAAGTCCGACGAAATCAGAAATCATATTCACCACTAAAGTATAAGCACAATTGGTATAAGTGCAAACAGCCTTGCTCCACCTTGACATTAAATGCACATTGCGGTAAGTACAACTGGTTTGACCACACGTTATGTGAAAGGGAGACAATATAAATAATTATTATAGATTAATTTATTTTGATTGAAGATTTGATAGTTTATACCTATTATGACTGTATGATATGGCCTACCAGGTAATAAATCACTACGTAGCAAAAAACAAAGTCGCTTTTTCTGTACCTATGTCCCTTTGTATGCTTAAACCTTTAAAACTACGCAACGGATTTTGATGCGCTTTTTTTAATAGATAGAGTGAATCAAGAGAAAGGTTTTAATATATAATTTATTAGGTATTAGACAAAGCGGGCGAAGCCGCGGGTGGTAAGCTAGTATATTATATCATGTAACAAACGATCTTTACTAAATGGAAATCCATGAGATGTTACTGTTTGCTGATGATTTGTGATGCCGAGTGACCAAATGATTCCTTTTGTTTCCTTCTCCTACGGTTTTTTTAATCCCGTCATTATGAAAATGAATAATATGCATTTAATATTTTTATGTTTTTAACGATAGAAATAAATTATTTGACGTGTCATTATTACTTTCTTTTATTCCTTTTTAAAAATACATCAATCCATTGAAGGCTTTGGAAACCTACAATTCTATATTATTTTTCTATTTAATGGTTTATCACGGAAGTTATAAAAGAAAACAAAAATACATGCAGATTCGTACCCACCTTATTTAAGAAAACAATCATTTTTCAATTAATATAATACTAGCGGTCCGCCCCGGCTTCGCCCGTGGTACATAATATTTACGATTTATCTACATAAGAACCATCTTCGTACATCAAGGAATATAATAAAAAAAGAATTATCGAAATCGGTTCAGCCGTTCTCGAGTTATGCGCTTACCAACACATTTTGCGATTCATTTTTATATTTATACTAGCGACCCGCCCCGGCTTCGCACGGGTGCAATGCTGATACTAAATACACTACAGAAAAATTGTGAACGTTGTATAGGTATAAAAATATAGCGGCCCGCTCCGGCCTCCGGCATCGCACGGGTATAAAATACATAGCCGGGCGGCCGCAAACGCTACGTCCTGCAATTTTTAAATCTGTAATATCTTCGAAAATATTCACTTAAATCATACGGTGTAAAGGGCCATATAGATCTATATTAAATGAACAATGTATCCATGGTATTTAATTGGTTAAGGATTAATGCTGTATTGGTTAAAATCGCTTCGAAAATTAGCCATTATTTGTCGTAAAAAGTAAATGACAAAAAAAAGTTATTGTGGGTTATCCATAAGAGATAGACATATACCATCGCGGACTTTTCTGTAGACCTTTTCAATGTGTATAATACTTAGTACATTATTTTGATAAAACTCGTAGGGTTCAGCCTGCGTTTGCAATGTAAGCGGAGAAAATGTAATTTTTTTTACGACATCACATTAGAAACCTCAAAAATAACAGTACTTCTCCACTACTTAATGGATCTTATTATACATATAAACCTTCCTCTTGAATCACTCTATCTATTAAAAAAAACCGCATCAAAATCCGTTGCATAGTTTCAAAGATTTAAGCGTACAAAGGGACATAGGGACATAGGGACAGGGAAAGCGACTTTGTTTTATACTATGTAGTGTTTAATTGGTTAAGGATTAATGCTGTATTGGTTAAAATCGCTTCGAAAATTAGCCATTATTTGTCGTAAAAAGTAAATGACAAAAAAAAGTTATTGTGGGTTATCCATAAGAGATAGACATATACCATCGCGGACTTTTCTGTAGACCTTTTCAATGTGTATAATACTTAGTACATTATTTTGATAAAACTCGTAGGGTTCAGCCTGCGTTTGCAATGTAAGCGGAGAAAATGTAATTTTTTTTACGACATCACATTAGAAACCTCAAAAATAACAGTACTTCTCCACTACTTAATGGATCTTATTATACATATAAACCTTCCTCTTGAATCACTCTATCTATTAAAAAAAACCGCATCAAAATCCGTTGCATAGTTTCAAAGATTTAAGCGTACAAAGGGACATAGGGACATAGGGACAGGGAAAGCGACTTTGTTTTATACTATGTAGTGAAGATTACCAAAGAAAGAAAAAGTTAAATCCACTATTGCATAAACACGACCAATTAATTATACTATCGGCTCTACGCCTTTATAGTCCAGGAGTTGACCAATAAAATTAAAATTGTAATACGATTTATTAAAAAATACGCATTTATGCAAATATCTGGATAAACATTTCATTTTCCTTATTAATTTAGTGATTTGTATTAAATTTACGAGTCTAGAATACAAACAATATTGTGTATGTATTGATTATTTATTAAAATGGCGGCGTCAAGGATTTAACGGTTAAATAAATTAAATATGAGTACAACTTTATACGGGTTATTGTTTTTTTATGTGGTAATAATTTGTTTTTATAATTTTAAATCGTCTGCGTGGGCTTTTTATTAAATATTTAGTGTTTAAAAATGGCTACCTTTTCCTTATATTGCTAAGGGTAATAAAATAATGTAAGAATTCTATTTTTACTCGATTACGGGGAAGATAATGAGGATGTGATTGAAATCAGCATTTATGTTTATTTGTTCCTGCAGAATAACGTTTACAAAATGCTTAATAATAATGTATATTTCAATTTGCAGAACCTATACTTATAATATCATAAAGCTGAAGAGTTTTTTTGTTTGAACGCGCTTATCTCAAGAACTGCTGTCCGATTTGAAAAATTCTTTCGGTGCTGGATAGCCCATTTATTGGGGAAGGCTATAGGTAGGCTATATATCATCACGCTAAGATCAACAGAAGCGGAGCCACGCGGGTGAAACTGCGGGGCGCACCGCGCAGATAGTATGTATTTGTTATACTTTAAACAACACACAACTTATGACCTAAGTAGCTATCACATCTCTAGCCAAAATACATCAAAGTATTACAGTAGGCTACAAAACCAAGAACGTACATATTTCTTAAAAACTTAAACATAAATAAATATTCTTAAAACATAACCCGCTTTGACGCGGTCGGATAGTTACAATAAATATGCTTTATGATAATTATTTACATACTAGCTTTCCGCCTGCGGCTTCGCCCGCGTTTTCAAAAAAAACCCGCATAGTTCCCGTTCCCGTGGGATTTCCGGGATAAAACCTAGCCTATGTCACTCAGAAATGATGTAGCTTTCCAACAGTGAAAGAATTTTTCAAATCTGCCAAGTAGTTTCGGAGCCTATTCAATTCATACAAACAAACAAACAAACAAAAAATCAAACCTTTCCTCTTTATAATATTTGTATAGAAAAATTACCACCAACTCTTAGTCGATGTGAAACATCGTTAGTGAACAACCGACATTTTCCATATACAGTAGCACCTCTATAAGTCGAATATCAAGGGAGACGCCAAAAAATTCGAGTTATAGAGTTTTCAACTTATGGAGGATTTCGACTTAGGCGGATTTTGATTCGACATAAAGAGTTTGAGGTTTATTCTTATAAATTTTGAGTTACAGAGGTAAAATAAATAAAAATTCAACTTGCAGAGGTCACAAACATGTTTTTATTTATTAGAAATCAACATTATTTCAAATCATTTTAAAATAAAAAATATGGCATTAAAAAAGTCAGTATTTTTTTTGCTTTAGATAATTTGGTTGTTCTCTAGCATTATCTATAAAGAGCAGAAAATTCTTCTTTTTCAAAGATACTGGTTTGCTTTATAAAATTTCGTAAGTATTCAATGCGGTTCTTGCCTCTTTGATGGAAACCCATGGAGCGCATGTACTATTCACGTCTTCTATGTCATCTTAATCATTAGTATCGGTTTTCTGAGCTACTGAATCGATAATTTCGTCATCAGATACCTACTTAATGCAAACACGTGTTTACGTGAGTCATAAATTTATTATCGCATACTCCTAAGATGTTTTCTAAGAAACAATTATAGTGTACTGCACTGTCGGCAAGTTGTTAAATTCCAAATGATCAAGTTATAAAGATTGTAAAATAAAATGTTGCCATGTTCGAGATACAGAGGTCAAATCTAATTTTTCGAGTTATAGAGTGAAAATATGTACCAAAATGGCTTGGAGGGACTCGGTGATTATTTCGACTAACAGAGGGCCAAGATTTCAAGTTACGGAGGTTTTCGGGTTTGAAGGGAAGGGAACAAGACATTTTTTCGAGATTTGGAGGTTTTTGACTTATCGAGGTTCGACTTAACGAGGTGCTACTGTACCTCATTAAATCTCTTTAAATATAGTTACTATTTTTTCTAGAACATTTTAACGAAGTTGTAAGAATACCCGAAAGATCTAAGTATAAAACATTGTTTGTTTGTTTATTACGGGAACAATAGCTAAAAACAAGTTTTTATTAATTTTCTTTTTTTTATGTACTTAAAAAATAAACTGGTTTAACGTTTTTGCATGCTGTGTTTGCCAGTAAGTGTTTGTTACATTAACCATGTTTGTTTATTTTGTGTATCTAAACTTTTGTAAAAATGTAAAAATGTAAACAAACGTTGGTAAACCAATAAATAAATAAATAAATAAATAAATAAATAAATAAATAAAACAAGTTGACCAATTTTTATATTCTTTTATGTATTAGAAAGCCCACTACATCAAATATTTTCAGTTGAAAACAGAGTACCTACGGATTTATTTAGATCCATAAAATTTATGCTCTATATTCTTGTAGAGTCCAACTTATGTTAACAGTTGCGAAAATATGTTTGCGTGTCACACATGTGTGTATATTTATTATTTATCGTTCTTTCAACAGCAAATTCTTTTGATATTATATTTATATCTGCCCCCCTATTCGAGTGGCTTTCTGTTAGCGTAGCGTTCAATAGAATAGACTACGAATGTATGAGATTGACGTAAGCTTTAGATACGTTTATCTTCAGCTTACGTCAATCTCATACATTCGTAGTCTATTCTATTGAACGCTACGCTAACAGAAAGCCACTTGACTAGGGGGGCTGGATATATATAGTAAGGAGGCTAGAAAGTTATGTGGACCAATTTTTAACACAGTTAAACATCTCAGTCATATAGGAATTTTCTTCGATCACGCGGGCGAATCTTCGAGCAGCAAGCTAGTTATTACAAACTAGCTGTGCTCCGCGGTTTTACCCGCTGTGCTCCTGTTGGTCTTAGCGTGATGATATAAAGCCTATAGCCTTCTTTGATTAATGGACTATCTATCACCGAGAGAATTTTAAAATCAGACCTGTAGTTCCTGTGATTAGCGCGTTCAAACAAACTCTTCAGCTTTATAATATTAGTATTATGTTTACCTACTCATACATGCACCAGAAAACATAACCCTCTTTCGTACAGTCGGTTAAAGAACTACAAAGTGGCATTTTAAGAAATGTCAAAAGAATACACATTATAATAGGAATGTAATATAAGTGCTTGCTAAGTGAACTAATAAGTTATTAAGCAGAAGAATGTAGGCGTAACTTATTTACATACATAAACATTAATGCTAAAATATCTCAGTTATTTATATGGAGTGCAAAAATGCGTTTAGTATGTTGGTATGCGTATTTTAATTTATATGTGCAAGTTCAAATATTTAGGATATTGTGCATTTTATTTAAAAACAGGAGACTACCTCATGACTCATGAGACATCATCAAAGGCATGATTTTTATTCTTTTTCGTCATCACTACATAGTATAAAACAAAGTCGCTTTCTCTGTCCCTATGTCTCTATGTATGCTTAAATCTTTAAAACTACGCAACGGATTGGGATGCGGTTTTTTTAATAGATAGAGTGATTCAAGAGGAACGTTTGAGTATATAATTTATTAGGTTTTAGACAAAGCGGGAGAAGCCGCGGGCGGTAAGCTAGTACTATTATAATGAGTAATTTGTAGACCCAATTTTAGACTGACAGATTTAATTTCAACCTTGCAAGTTTAATAATTGATGATACAATGATTTCATGAGCTCTTTGAAAGGCTGTGTTTTTAGTTATTTTTAAAATACTTTTATTATTTTACTAGCGGTCCGCCCCGGCTTCGCCCGTGGTACATGTTTACGTTTTCTCTCCATAAGAACCATCCTCGTACTTCAAGGAATATAATAAAAAAAGAATTATCGAAATCGGTTCAGCCGTTCTCGAGTTATGCGCTTACCAACACATTTTGCGATTCATTTTTATATATAAGAAGAAGATTATTAAATTTAGGTATAACGAAATTGTTCATAGACGTTGTCACTTTTCTTGTTTTTGTGAACAGAAAAAAAACAATCTTTGAGTTGTAAGTATATCAGATTTTTACAAAAACATGTAATGAAGTAACGCCCTAAAGATAGTAATGTTAATTTACATGTAATTAATAAGTAGGATATCCACAGATAACATATACGGTGAAACCAGAAATGTAAATAATATACTAATTTAGTTAAAAAGACTTACTACAATATCAACGCCCCGGGAATGCGGAAGGAGCATGTTCATTTGTACGAAAAGTGGATGTGTTATTTATATTCATTATTTAATTAATTAGCTTGATTTGTTCATTACATCGTAATAAAATGCCATGTCACCTATCTGTACTAGGTACTTATATTATAAGTGAATTAGTTTGATTGGATATTAGGATGAATGGATGTTTATACACACATTTGATGTAAGATAGAGAAAAAGATTGTAGAAGAATAAAATATATACTATCTGATTCACACAACTTCTTCTGCTCTCAATGTTTTTTCTGAAAAATTGCACCATCGTTCCCTTTCCCCGAAGCATAATTTCATACAACTTATATCCTGTTCGATACTAGACTATCCAACACTAAGATTGAATATTTCTTGAAATTAGCGAGTGCAACCAAACTTATCCATAAAAGTATGTTAAGGACTAGCTTAAAGAAAAAGCCGTATAGTTCCCGATAACGTGGGATTTCCGAGATAAAACCTATCCTATGTGTTAATCCAAATAACCCTCTATATGTGTGCTTAATTTCATTGTAATCGGTTCAGTAGTATTTGGGTGAAAGAGTAACAGACACACACATACACACCCTCACAAACTTTCACATTTATAATATTATATAGTAGGATTATCTCTTATATTAAACAAATGAATAAGATTATATTTTTCATACAATTACAGATAGCACATCCAACTATTTCTCACAACAATGTACTCATTAAAACTTTCAATAGCAACTCTGATGCGCTAAAAACATGGGGATTAAACTTATTTGTACTAAATGTCAACTTGATCTCATATCTGGTACAGCCCAATTAAATTTAAACATCTACAAAATAAAATAAACTTCATTATTTGTAGTATAGTTATTTTTATATCTTCGTTTGTTTATATCGAGTATCGACAAAGCTCATTTTGGAAGTGAAACTTCTTTAGGCGCGAGTAAAATTTCAAGGTAGCGTCATGGCAATTCGTCGCGTCATGGCGTAGTAAGGCGACGATTTTTCATGAAAAAAGGGAAACTTCTTTAGCTTGTATCTTGTATCTTACAAAGATATCTTAATCAGAGCGCTTGCAGCTAGTATTTGGAACAACACACAGTATGAATTAAAAACTTTTCAAAATTAGCTTTCAATTTGTTAAAAAAATTTTCAAATTCTAATCCATAACTTTGACAAGCATAAATTGATGAGTATCTTTTCCTTAGAAACTTAAACCGAAAATAATCTGCTCTTTACTCTGTACAAACATAGGCAATATTACAATTAACAATTTATGCACCTACTAACAAACTCCTTAATCTAAAAACACACAGCAAACAGCATTTTACAATAAAAGGATAGGTTTTCATTGCTGAACTGATTTCCTGCGACACCCTATACAGGATGTCCCACTATTGATATACTAAGCGCGATGGGTCTTGTAGTCATGGTTACATAAACAATACTTAAACAACAAAATTACACCAAAAAATTGTTGCTAATTTTTTCCTTAAAATTCAGCCCCCCTAGTCAAGTGGCTTTCTGTTAGCGTAGCGTTCAATAGAATAGACTATATGAGATTGACGTAAGCTGATAGATCATACGTTTATCTACAGCTTACGTCAATCTCATACATTCGTAGTCTATTCTATTGAACGCTTCGCTAACAGAAAACCACTTGACTAGGGCTGGTTTTCTTCTCTAGCTTCGCGCAGCCGGCATATAACGCTTCGTTAATTACATTTTGTCTATGAAAACATAATCGATAGCTCACGTGCGGGTGGCAAAGTTGGGCGGGATGCTTGTTAGGGGTGTACACAAAGAGTTTTAAGAAAAAAAATGCATCTGGAATTTTTTAAGTATTTTTTACGTACTCAGCGTATGCAAAACTATAACCTTCATTGAGCTTAGAATACCAACGGTGGGGCACCCTGTATACATAGCAAAAACTATTAATCAGCGCTTCAGTTTTCAATCAGACTCTTAGTAACCAAGTTTTACCTAAACCCATATTGATCTGGTTTATTAATATTTAATAGATATATGTAATTGTGTAATTATAAGACCTTGGAAATGAATCACGGTGGAACTATTCGATATATATACTTGTTACAGATAATGTGTTAAGAATTGGCAATTTGCAATTTGACTAGTTTAGATTATACTAAAAACGTAACGCTTACTCTCACTTGCACATTGAACTAGCCTTTCGCAGCAAGTAGCTTGAACTAAAACAATTAAAAATTATTAAATTATAATAATTATAGTCGTGACTCGTGATAAATGATAGTATAACATACGTAGTATATTATTATTAGTCTGTGGTATAACTCTTAATTATCTCATTTTATGGTTATAGGTTCTATAAATTTAAAGAAGGCACACAGTGTGACATGTATGTTTATTATAAAAACTAAAAAGCATCAAAATATGTTTGCATTTTTCACTTGTTATTACTATGGCTTAATCCAAAATTCTATTCAAGAGGAATAAAAAACTTCATGGAGATTAACATGATGACATGACAAACCATTTATTATATACACTGGCCTACCTAAATTCCTACAAGAATGCAGATTTTTTTTATTAAAATTGAGAAGGTTATGGACTTTGGATGGACTTTTACGTATCTGTATATCCTGGACATTTATATTTCGGTTTATCTATACTAATAACTAGCTGTGCCCTGCAGTTTTACCCGCATAGCTCCGTTCGTATAAGTGTTAGCGTGATGATATATAGCCTTCCTAAATAAATAGGCTCGTTCCTGATAAAAGCGCGTTCAAGCTGGTCATCTTTATAAGACATTTGTTAAAATGTCGGCACTGCCACTTGAACTACAACATGTTTTTGTGTGTGCGGTGACACTCAATAGGTTCGTTATAGTATAATTAACAAGAGGCACAGGTAATTAATATACATCGGCATAATTTGTGTTATGTATATGTAATATTATTAATAAAACATTTACGTCTGTACATAACAACATTGTTACAAATAAACAAGATCATTAATTCTGTATGTTTGTATTCTGTAATGTGCATAAACTACTTATCGATTTTGAATATTTTCACAATTAGAAAGCTCCATTATTTATCCTACTGCTATAATATCTATATATATCATATATAGAGTAGGTACTAGAGGTCCGCCCCGGCTTCGCCCGTGGTACATATTTCTCAATAAAAGGTAGCCTATGTCCTTTCTCGGGTATCAAAATATCTCCCTACCAAATTTCATGCAAATTGGTTCAGTAGTTTAGGCGTGATTGAGTAACAGACAGACAGACAGAGTTACTTTCGCATTTATAATATTAGTATGGATAGCATATACATATATTAATATCTGTGATATAGATAAAAAAAAGAAAAAAGAAAAATCTTTAAACCAACCCAAAAAATAAGTACATGGAAGAAAAAACTTAAATCTTTCCAACACATAAGTAAAACATTAATTCATTGTATTCCTGGAAACAATAAAAACCCATATACAATTTGCAGATACACCGATTACCTTTATATTTAATTAAGATGTCTTTAAGAACCGTAAGTATGTATTTTTAATTACGTATATACAGGGTTACTTGTAAAACACCAGCAACCTCGCAGGACAAGGTAGCTAACATCATAAGTAATAACATTTGTTCTACGACTATTGGCATAACGCTATAAATTATTTTTAAATGATTTTTTAAGCTTTTATTGTACTCTCCTAACATTTATAAGTCTATGTTCTATTCATTATCGAAAGGACGACGCGACGCCCCCTCCCCCCTCTCGTTCGCTTCTTTTTTACGTAATTTTTGGGATGCGCGTAGAGTTTATAATATTTAAACGGAAAATTAAATGAATATGAAAATAAAATCGAACAAATTATCAAAACTATCTTGTCCTGCGAGGTTGCTGGTGTTTTACAAGTAACCCTGTAGGTATATTTTCTTTAATTTCACTACCTTGAACTTCAAGTCGATTAAATATTTCATTCAAGCCACGTAATTATTAATAACAAAGATTAAGCGAAACACATACGGTAATCATTAATAAAAAGGTATCCTTTTGTACCTAACTAGCTTTCCGCCCGCGGCTTCACTCGCGTAGTCTAAGAAAAACCCGCATTGTTCCCGTTTCTGCGAGATTTCCGGGATAAAACCTATCCTATGTCTCCTTCCCACGCTTCCTCAGGTCTCAAGCTTAGCCCGGACATACTTACAGACAAACACACGAAAATTCTAAAGACTATGTTTTTGGCTTCGCTTCGGTATAAAAAAATATTCAATGTACAGTTTTGACTATCCTACGATTTTATTATATGTATAAATTATACATAATTATCAAGAAAATATGTAGCGATATTTTTCACATTTTAAAAAATGTAGCGAGTGCCCTCAACCTCTTTTAAAGAGATTTATACGAAAATATCAAGGAATTCCAACTTAAGAGATAATTTTAATGCATCCATACAATGGACGTGTTATTATAAAATATTATCAACGCATCCGTCAATGTGAAATTACGATGATGTTCTCGTCGGAAGTGCAAGGACGACTATCCGAACGCGCTTGTTTGCGCGCGAAAGTAGTGACATATTAGTATGCGAGTAATTATGTAAAAATTATTTAATTTTTAAAAAATAATTAATGCAGTATTTTGTCATTGTAATTTGAATTAAAAGTATATTCTGATACTATTTTTTTTTAATTCATGTTACGTTTATTAATTTGTCATTGAAATAAATTGAAAGCGATCAAAGATGAGTTGGAATAAAAATTGAATTAAAATAGATACTTATAAAAATACAATGTAAAAATATAATAGAAATAATATCAGAACATACTTAAACATTGTAACTATCTATTTCAGTATATTTTCTACAGATAAAGTTGGAAAGGTGCATATTTTGTGTATCATTTTACGTGACCTATAGAGTTACAAGCCTCTCACCCCGGTTCTACCCGGGTTTACGGGTGTCACATGAACATTCTAGATTGACTGTGAACTATGTAACGTAATATATTTTTTAGCAAAATGAGCGTTTGTTAGTAACACCACATATGACATAATATAGGTACCTACTAACTACACTACACCAAAAGGCAAAACTCGGGAATACAAGGCTGAACGGATTTTAATTGTTTTTGTTTTGTTAGATTTCTCACCTTAAGGATTAAGATAATAATTGTTTAAAAATTTGTAAAATTGCTACCTCATTAATTTTAGCTAGTTTAATATTATACGTATTCGAATTGAGATAATAACTTATTACTTATTATAAAAATACAAAGACAACAAACATTATTTATTAAAGTCCCTGATTTAAGTATTCAAGCCAGAAAACTTATCACTACATAGTATAAAACAAAGTCGCTTTCTCTGTCCCTATTTCCCTATGTCCCTTTGTATGCTTAAATCTTTAAAACTACGCAACGGATTTTGATGCGGTTTTTTTAATAGATAGAGTGATTCAAGAGGAAGGTTTTAGTATATAATTTATTATTAGGTTTTAGACAAAGCGGGCGAAGCCGCGGGTGGCAAGCTGGTATTTGCATAAATTTAAATTCAACCGTAGAGTTTAAATTCGTTAAAAGTATTTAATTACTTGCTTGCGTAAATGAGGAAGTTACTACTGATTGTTTTTAATCACATATCAATCATTTTTTATGAATATAAATAAAATACTAAGTAATAATATGTCAACGCACAGCATAAATTACCAGAATTAGAAACTCGAAATTTTTCACCATGCTTCCTTGTCACTACATAGTAAACAAAGTCACTATCGCTGTCTGTCTGACTCTATGTATGCTTAAATCTTTAAAACATCACAACCGATTTTGATGAGGTTTTTTCAAAAGATAAAGCGGTTCTCGAGGACTTTTTAACACTCATCTTAGATACTAATATTATAAAGCTGAAGAGTTTGTTTGTTTGTTTGAACGCGCTAATCTCAGGAACTACTGGTGCGATATGCATTCGATGCGTTAGATAGCCCATTTATCTCTCTCTGTCTCTCCTTTTTCATCTTTTTGTCTATCATGGTACTTCCCGGTTCCAAAACAGACAGAATCTGCTAAAATATAATTACTGACCTACACTGCGAAGAATTTATCAAAAACATCTAATAAACTTCCCAATTGCACATAGGTATAATATAACTGTTCAAAAATATTGTTTTCACGTTATTAATTGACTGCAAAGGTAAACACTAAATAGTTTTATTAATTTATTGAAAAATATGACTTACTGAACTCAACATATAGCTAAATTTACCACATAGTCCATAATAAAATACCAAGTTAAGAAAAAAAAACCATCCGTTTAGAAACTTGGATAGAATAGGCTCATCAAACAATCGTAAGATGAAATCGACACCGTATACTTAACATTCCAATGTACATTTAAAATCATACCAAAGATTCTTTATCTATAAAAGTAATTAAATTAAAACATTCAACCTATAATTATTCCGATCCATTTACGCGTATATATCTATAGAAAAATTCAAAAAATATTAACATTGAAGAGATTTACCCCTAAATGTAGAAACAGGCTACGTTCAAAAATCGACGCACACGCATAGTATAAAATAGCTGACAACACAGACCAATGCATCAGTCTCACTTGATAGTTGAGAGGATACACATCTACATTCAACATGTACGCTAAACTGGTGAGATATTTATTTATTTTCATTAATAATTAATTAATACTAGATTTTGTTAAGAGCTAGAGCTTAAATTTTAGTAGAGCTGCCTTGTTAAAAATTCATTTTGTACTTATAAAACATTTCTTATGCTCAAGATTGTCTATCGATATATAAAATAAATTAATTTACAACAAAAATAGTATATTAGGTTTATATATTTTATATTTCACTTATAAATTTATAAATTTTTAAATAATGTCTCAAACCTATTTTTCGCTTCTATGATATTAAGTGCACGCATGTAGGAGAAAACCTAACTTATTTATTTACTTATGTATTTACAAAAGGAAATAAATACTTATATGACTGTAGTACTAAAATGGAAAATACGTTACTTAATTCTATACGATCCAAAAAAATCATTAATTAGTCTAACATTGGTTCATTTGCATCCACATCAACGTGTAAAAAAAACATGTCCTATGTGAAGAATTTAATACAAAACAAACCATAATAATATTTCAAAAGTATTTATCCACAAAATATTATACAAACAATTTTTTATTTAATTTTCAACAAATTTTCTTCCGCACTTAAAGTATTCCGCGCGCCGCGCCTTTATGTCTGTTCGCGATCACCTCTAAAACTGCATCACCATTTTTCCTTCCATTTTCTGTAATGGATAGCGAGGAAAGTAATTCGTATTTAATTTACTTTATTTATATATGTATCTATATTTTGTAGGCATTAAACTGCAAAGCTTGTAAAATGTGTTATACATAATGTAACTTCATAATATTAATTTCTCTCATAAAAAATAAGAATACCAAAATTAATTTCGCAGTAACAACTTAAAAATAACAATAGTATGTATTAAAAACCAAAATTAATTAGAGTACTTAGACAACTTAAGGGCTTGGTCTAGTAGTGCAAACAAATGCATCCTGTCATCCTATATGTAAATAATACAAATGTACTAAGGGAAAGTTGCTCCACTTAATTTTTAAAAATTAAATCATTCGTATAATTTAATATTCGTAATAAGTACAAAAAATGACAATTTGAAACAATTTTCGTGAAAATTACACCGGGTGTATTTTTTTTATCAGTACACAAAATTTGCGAATACTTTCTATTGATATCTTCAACTTCATGTTTATATAACTGATCAACTTTTACAAAGAAATTTGGACGAAATATAAAAAAAAATAAGCTTTCCATACAAAATGCATAACTCTATACATTTTTTTCGACCTAAGTTTCTTAGTGAAAGTTGTTCAGTTTAACTAATAAAACGGATAAACAAATTTTGTATATAATAAAAAAAATGTAATGTTTGTGTTAAAAAATTATAAAATAGAAAAATACGCAAATGAAAACAAAAGATATTTATTTCTGACTAGATTCCGCCCGCGACTCCGTCCGCGCGGATGTCAGTCTTCGCGTCTTCTACAGATTTATTATATTATGTATAATATATAGATTTATATTTATAAACTTAATAAATCTTTTGCTAGCATTCTGATGCTTTATCGGTTGCACTGGATTTATCTCTTTTTTTTCAATCGCTTGAATGATATAGGATGGGTCCTTGATGGGCATCGAATGCTGAAGTCTCGAATCAATCAATTCTGACAGTAGGCAATTTATGTAAAATCTTGATAATGGTCCATCATTTTATTTTGCCTAAACGTTACATACTTTTTTATATATTCTATTTTTAACGAATGATTCACTCCAGTCCAAACAGCAAATAAGCAGACTTCTGCTTCTGCAACGTTTAGTTGTCCCTGAATTTGGAAAAAATAGTCATGATTCTTATCTATGACAAAAGTGTTATTTTTTGCATTGTATTTCAAATATTAATTTTTTTTTAACCGCATCTTCCGCATTCATGTCTTTTGCCGGAATTAGACATTTAACTTCTACTAGTCCCATTTTCCCTTTTTGATATGGGAGTGTATAAAGTAAATTTTTTAGATATTTCTCGTTATACTTTTAAAAAGTTATTATTGTCATTTTGCTCATTAGGTAAAGTAATTTCGATATCAGTTTTAAGTTTTTTGATACCTGCAATAATAACGTCATAATCGCCTGCACATACTTATCGATTACACCCTGTATACAATCCACCATCCACATTCATAATGTTTTCCTGTCCTCCTCTCCTTTACGCTGTTCACCGATACATTTTAAATGAGTAAATCTGCTACCACTGAAGGATGTTTCATTGTGATCAGCAAATTTTCACCACTGTTGTTGATTATTTGTTTTTCATTTTTAATCAGCAATTGGGAATCATCAGTTTTGTTTTTTGCAGATTGGTGATGTACCCTAACAATACGTCGAAAAGGGAAAGCATCAACGAATTATCGTTTTCGTCCTCTTTTTTTATTCTTCGCGTCTCTGTTACTTCTGTTTGTTTAGTTCTCAACACCCACTGAATTTTCTATGTTATTGTGATCTTCCATTACATCTGAGTTTTGATGATGTGATGATAATCCATTCGTTTTAATATTGGTACTTAGAGTTGGTAGACTAAACTAGAAATGGCGGACTAAATTTGTCAGCGCGTCTGTAAGATCAGAATATAAAACCAACATTCTGTATTTAAGTTACAAAATTAATAATCAAACAACATGCCGCTACGTTGAAAATGACTAGAAGAAAAAATTAAAACACCTCGGATCAATTTTGGAGTAAACAAATCATTTTCCCCGTATGGGGATTTCCCCGGATGAACTTGGGAAGTTCAAGTTCTCAATACAAGTTTATATTATATTTCGTATTTCTCAAACGAAAAATAAACATTTTTGGAACTTCAAAAAAATTATATTATAAGAAAATTTATGAGCTTACTTTAGTTTTAAAGAAATGTACATCCCTTTACTGACACCGATGGTTCGAAGATAATTTTTTTTCTAGTAGTTACACGCGTATTTTTTTCGTTTATTTTCCATATCGAAATCAAATGTTTAAAAATACGAATATTTGCACAAAACTAAGATAAAAATAATCAATTAACAAAAATATTAAATTTAATGAAGTAGAGCAACTTTCACTTCGGTATGAAGGAAAATCGAGCGTAGAGCACACGTCAGAACGCTCCGGCCCAAGGAGCGCGACTAAAGAAATTCGCTAGGATTTTTCTTAATTATTTTAAATATTTTTTTAATATTTAAAGAATTATCAAAATTCAAAAAAAAATTTTTTTAAAGGATTAATACTCATTGGTCTTCAACCAACTCGAATAAATTAATGAAAAAAATAACTTTTAGCAGTATTTATCAATAGATTTTGTAAGGCAAAAAATGGGAAATTTAATGAATTTATAACGTTCTAATTAAGAAAATCATAAGTTTTTCGGCAATTGTATTCAGCAGTTTTTAATAACGACTATATAAGGATAATAATGCGCTGAGCAGATTGTGTAAATTGTAATCGGTTGCAACGTAGTGAGTGCACAAACTTAGCTCGAAATGTCTTTGGGGGAAAGAGACTTATCTTGAAGGCCTGATTAAGGTAAAATAAAGTAACTTTATAAATGTGAAAAAATTCACGAGCATTGCGTATATAACACTAATTGATAAACAAGAAAAAAAAATTCACTTTATCATTTCATTAGCCGGGAAAAAATTGTCAAATAACTTGTTGAAAACGCAATTTTGCTAGACTGCAGCCTTAATAACAATAATAGACGCCACATTAATTCAGAAAAAGATAAAATCAAATTACTGTCAACATGTCAAATATAATCTATGGTACGTAATGAAAAAAAAACAAAATAATGTCACTACTGTAACCACAATAATTATCGAATTGTGGGCGCAAGGTTGCACAGGTGTGAGAAGAATTTTTAATTAATAATGTATCACAATTACCATGCCATTTGTCATAACTCGATTGATTAGGAATTCCATGAATAAATTTGAGGTTACATTCTTTTCATGTGTATTTGACAGATGATTTCGCGCCATTACCTTAACCATAGAAGAATTAGAATTTGATGCATGCAATGATGTTCTTCTTTCTTATAAAACACTAATTGAAACGCAATCCATCTCAATTACTTGAAATAAGTTCAAGCATAGACTTTTCCGGGTTTTCCTTTTTCACAACAATATTCAGACTTATAAACATTTAAATTTTAAAAGATTCTAAATGTTTTTTTTTTATCTGTTTATAGAGCCTTACTCTTTATACAGATAAAAAAAATGTCTTACTTTAGTAAGCGTTTACGCTAATCCAATTAAAATTAATTAATAAACATGTTCAGTGCCGCCTAAAAGCAAGCAATTAAAACTATTATCTGTCAATGTCAATTTGTATCCAAATTGCGAACACTATCGTGCAACACTGAAATAAATGTTGAAATCTTGTTGAAATGCTTTCAAAATTAATTGTTACACTGTAAGTACTGTAACAGTTTGTTTCCGCCCCATTTAGTCTGCATACAATAGATTTATTATCATAAAATATTACAATTTTGGAGCTGGTATGTCAAGACAGCATTCCTATCGCAATTACGAGAAACTATGCCCCGTGGTTTTGCCCGCATTGCTGCGCTCGTATTGGTCTTAGCGTGATGATATAATATAGCCTATAGCCTTCCTCGATAAATGGGCTATCTAACACTGAAATAATGTTTCAAATCGGACAAGTAGTTCCTGAAAATATAATACAAATCTATACGTAATTCTAATACATATATAACTAGCTTACCGCCCGCGGCTTCGACCGCTTTGTCTAAAACCCAATAAATTATATACTAAAACCTTCCTCTTGAATCACTCTATCTATTTAAAAAAACCGCATCCAAATCCGTTGCATAGTTTTAAAGATTTATGCATACAAAGGCACATAGGGACAGAGAAAGCGACTTTGTTTTATACTATGTAGTGATTTTACAATTTAGTACCTATTGTCTGATACTAAAAATAGATATATTATAATATTCATTATTGAATCAATTCCCATACTATCAATTATTAAGATAACATATTTCAACGTATTATACAGTCAAATTAACTGCATTCTTCGATACGTGTAGGCGTCGATATTTGAACATTTGATTGTTACAAGTCAATGAATAATTAATAATTATAACTAGCTTATGTCGCCGACTTTGTCCATATTTATTTCCTTAATAATATAAATGACTGCTCGTAGGACCTCTTTCTATCTTATTACAACACGGACTTACTAATAACCGGGTTTAAAATATATTAAAACCTCGGTTTAAAAGTCTTATTATAAAAATTGTTTAACATTGAACCATATTATAATAGGCACAGAATAATAACTAGTAGCTAGCTACCATAGGCAAGAACAAGGGCAATAGAAGTTTAAACCTTACTAAAGTTAAACCATGACTTTAATCTGGGTTTAAACGAGGACTATTTAAGTTTTTGTTTATCTTTAAAATTGTAAGAAATATTTGTGTAAAAAGAATTTAAAAGGGAATCCCATTAAAATCAGTTCAGCCATAACCGATGTTACCCGGAAGAAAATATTCGATTCTAGAAAATTAATAATTAATAATTGCAAATTACTCGTTTAAATCTATAAATAATCAAAATGAAACATGAACCAATTAAAATATTTTTGTTCAGACATTATGTAGAGACAGACAAAAAAGTCGATTCTACTTTTTTAGGCGCGATAGTACGGAAGGCATGATTCATGAATGAACTATTTAAAACTAGTTAGTCAAGTTGTATTTATAATATTTACGAGTAGTATTATTGCTAAAAAATAGTAGAGTCAAGTGGCTAGGTTTATTTCGCTTCCATAATGTTTTTTCTTTTTTTATGTCACTTTGACAGAATCAATTACCTACCCGCCAGTTTTGTAACTAGAACATTAATTATTGTTTTCTTTTGACTTAATGCTATAAGCTTAAAAGTTTGTTTGTATGATCGCGCTAATCTCAGGAACAGCGGGACCGATTTGAAAAATTATTTCATTGTTAGATAGCCCATTTATCGAGGAACACCACTATATATCATCACGCTAAGACCAATAGGAGCGAAGCAATGCGATTGAAACGCGAGGCACAACTAGTCTTATACTAAATAATAATTCTTGTTAAATTTTTCTCTTGTTTTAAATCAACAAAATATATTTTTCCAAGGTGGCAAATAAACAGTATTTCTATTCTTCAACTACGGCAAATAAACAGTATTTCTCTTTCTTCTACAGTTCATTGTTTCCGTCCTGGCTGTGGTAGCGCTGGCCCGCGAGTACCCCGCAGGAGTCCACCCCGCAATCTGCCCCAACTACCCCTTCTGTGAGCAGGGCATCCTCGCCCGGTTCACCCCAGACGGCCAGCCGATACCCGAGTGGGTGTACAACCCATCCATCCTGCCTGTCGCCCCAGCTGAGTAAGTATTTTCTATATTATGTTAAAAAATGCAAAAGGTAGGCATTAAAAAGAAGGCTCGTCACCCAGAAGGCTCGCCACACAGACTCAACTACAGGGTTTAAAAACTTTAGTTTGTTTGAACGCGCTAATCTCAGAAACTACTGGTCCGATTTGCAAAATTATTTCGGTGTTAGATAGCCCATTTATCGAGAAAGGCTATATATAGGCTATATAGGCTATCATCACGCTAACAAATAGGTAGGAGCGGAGCAATGCAGGTAAAACCGCGGGGCTCAGATCGTGTTTAAATGGAAAAGTATTAAAAAGTTTGTGCAAGGATTTTTTTAAATAGGCTTTATAATATGAAGATTAAGAGCTAGCGCGCACGAGCAACTTTGTCTCCGCAACTATTTTGTCTCTCCCATCAATTTGTATGGGGAGTTGCGTCGCTACGTGCGCGCACTTTTATACTAGCCCATAGGTGGGAGAGACAAAGTAGTTGCGGAGACAAAATAGTTGCGGAGACAAAGTTGCTCGTGCGCGCTCGCTCTAAAGCCATAATCCACCTGACAACTGAGTGCAGATTTAGAATATTATCACTAGGAGATCTAGATATGTCAATTTCATCATGATGTTACTTAAGCTTGAAATACTGAATACATGTTACATTTACTTGATATTTTGATTAACATAAGCCTTTAAGTATTCTTCCACCAAGTAATCAGCATAAAGAGTCCCTTAATAATAAAGTATCAAAAAGATTTGCCATATTAAACGATTATTTCTTTTCAGCCCTCACGCCGCCGCCCGTGAATACCCTGCTGGAGTGAACCCCGCGTCTTGCCCCAACTACCCTTACTGCTATTGAACAGTTGACATTTGGCCCCCCCTCATCCCAGATTGTTAATACCAGATTTTCAAACGAAACGTCACTTATTTTTTTTATCGGCACATGACATACGTCCATACAGCCACGTCAAATGTCACCTTGACAATGTCACTTTGACAGCTCCGAACTCAAGTCACTTTTCCACTTGAAAAAAGAAGAAGAAGTCACTTTTCGTTGAAAATCTCCGTCTATTGACAATGCCACTGCCATAATAATTCTAAATTGTAAATACGCGTCTACGCAAATAAGTCTGTAAATGCTACGCATTTGGTTTTTTTTTATAAAATTTGTAAAAAGTGTAAATAAACACATTTACTTTTACTTCGTTGTTTTGTTACCAACCTACTCTGCAGCCTATATCGATTAATAATTATTAATCTTATGAAAGAGAATTGTTCATATTTAGAAACAATCTACCTACTTTACCTATAGAAATAAATATTTTATTAGAATAACAATAAACAGCTGAAGCTAATCTTTAGAATTATCGAATCAAATTCAGAGTTCAGATAACTTGAATAACTAGGTATTTGACTCAATAGCCTAATATTATATTAGCAGAAGAATATTATTAGCACATTTCACATACATTTAATATTTGACTATCTTTAAACCTACATTAAGTAACACAATTTCTAAATTTTATCCATAAAGTTGAGTAAAAAAACATTTAAAGGAAGATGCTTTTTTGCTTATAGCATATATTGTATGGCTAGGTAATTTGGACAACTATCAAACTGTCTATTGTTTTGGTGTGTGACAAAATAATTTATTTCTCCGTATTTATTAAATACTAGATTTCCGCCTGCGGCATCGCCCGCGTTTTCAAAGGAAAACCCGCATAGTTCAAGTTACCCTCTATATGTGTGCTAAATTTCATTGTAATCGGTTCAGTAGTTTATGCGTGGAAACCATACATATGTACATACATAATTACAAACCTTTCCTCTCTAAAATATGTATTAGTAGGTATAGACAAGCATTTAGCTTCGCTCACATGCTCTCTATATATAAACATCCTTAACTCTAGAATTTTCATACTTATTTGCATGTAAAATGTAATACTCTTGCTGTAAAAACACGTCTAGTTAACTAATTGTTTAAAAAGTAAAATATTAAAAAAAAATACGAAGTTTTAAGGTTTGAATCCACTGTTCTTTAAAATATTATGAGCAAATCAATCAGTAAGTGAGTAACTCTATAATTTATCGAAATAATAGAAAATTGCGTACAAATGAGATGTAGAAAAAGAAAACAGAAGTTGTGTGCAAACCTTATTAATTTGATACTTCAAAATTACGATACTTTGTACACCTTCGGAGAAAATCAAAGAGAACTTTAAAAACATTAATTACGCAGATGTATATAAAATAATTGGTTCCTCATAACCTCTCAGCTGTTATAGCTTTATCGTTAAGACAATATCAAGTACTTTGTACATTCATCACGGCTTTAAATGGTCCGTGCGTGTCATTATACAATTATTATAGTCGCATCCATCATTGTGAAATTGCTATCATATTTGGAAGTGCAAGGGCGAGTATCCGAACGCATGTAGTTGCTTAATTATGGCGGCAAAATTAATATTGATTGTTTTTTGACATTGATGTTACTTTTATGATAAGGAAACCGGTCAGAGGTGTATCTTATTGAGCATTGAGGATTTTTATTTTTAAATTTATGGTGTAGGTATTTCATTATAATTTATAAGTTACCTATCTACTAAAAAAAATGCTTAGACGGTAAATTTCTATCAACTAATTTGTTGAGTGTTGAGAGAATTTACGTTATGATGGTTACATTAATAGCATTATTTTTAAAACAAAAATGAATTAAAGAGTCATTTTTTTACCAAACAATATAAGTATCCTATTTCCTTTTTTAATTATTTGCAAAATGAAATCGAAAAATTAAAGACGAGTATCCATCGATGTATTATCGAGAAATTATTTCAATCCGTATCGCAAAATGCATTCAAATAGGTATGCGCGCAAAGGATTGAAATAATTTCTCGATAATAAAAAATATGTGTGCGTGTACTAGTGTACACACGTAAGAAGTGAATCTTCTTTATGACCTTATTATTCAAAAAATAATTTACTTTAAGCAACTTCACAGAAATACGTCAATCACGCGTGGTAGGGATAAAAACAAAATGACGCGTAACGGAAAAATGTCACGCGTAACGAAAAAATGTTACACTAAATTTTTTTCCAACCCCGATAAAGGATTTTCACTTCAATTATATCGATGGTTAATCGTCAGTTGCATATAACTATGGCGGGAAAATAACTAATTAGACATTGACATTGATTTTACTTAGAAGATTATGGAAACCTGCCAAGAATATATCTTACCATCTTATATATAAAATTCTCGTGTCACAATGTTAGTCTGCATGCTCCTCCGAAACGGGTGGACCGATTCTCATGAAATTTTCTGTGCATATCGGGTAAGTCTGAGAATCGGCCAACATCTATTTTTCATATGTACCACGGGCGAAGCCGGGGCGGACCGCTAGTCTTACCATATTATTATGTAATGATAGATATGTAGCAACTAATTGAGCCTATTATAGATCTTAACTACTAATTAATATTATAAATCGTTAATATCTTTAATTTCTAATATTATCAATACGAAAGAAACTTTTTATTTCTGTATGTCTCCTTCTTTACGCCTCAACCTCTGTACCGATTTGGATAAAATTGGACACAGAGATAGCTTGAGACCTGAGAAAGGCCATAGGTACTATGTGGAGTTTTCTTTGACTACGCGGGCGAAGTCACGAGAAGGAAGCTAGTATTAATATAAAACAGGAAAGACTGTAGTCGCAAGAATGTAAGAAACCTGAAATTTTTCTTGAGGAACTATTAACTATCACATAATGTTTTAAAGTCTTAGGGACACAATCTATGCTACGAGCAATGATATTTTAAGTAATAAGCACTCCGGGAGTTGCAGTAATGTGGCTAATTAGCAACATTTACTTCAGTTATCTCCTTTCGTTCCGGATAATTGAATCATGCCCACTCACTTTAACGTCGAATCGTTATGCCGTTTGAATTCGAATATTCGAATATTTCATTAGTAACCTAACTACACCTTTTTACCTATTAGGTACTCCAACCACAGATCAAACAAATGCACTTGTGACCCAAATATAGTTAAACCGAATATCGTAATCAATATTGAAACACTAAGCTAGCCACCGTAACGTGTAACCCAATCATTATGTGTTGCAACCACACGCCACACGCGCTTGTTAATTATAATCTGACATGTCATGTCATTGTCAAGTTTTTTTTTTAATGGACGAGAGAGATGTGGCTAAGGGTCGATGTATCTTGGCCTCTACCTATACAAATGGCAGAAAGCTAAAGAATAGTATCCGCTATCCGCTAAATACCTTAGGCTTATAAATTATAATGTTTAGCTAATCGTTCGGTCACACTACTAATGACGACAACGACCACGACTATTATCTCTATTTAAATAGTTATATTATCTCAATATAATTTTTTATATCTAAAAACAAATGAACGTATGGAGTACATTTTATAAATACATATTGAATTAATAACACAAATAAATGCAAATACTTATACCGATTATACATTAATAAAAGCAATACTAGCTCTTCTCTTCTCAAGACTCGCTTTTTTCTTCTTTCCGACTAAATTCAAAAGAAGAATAGTCTGTTGTTCTTCTAGAAGCTTCTCGAACAATTTTATGACGTCACTCACGGTCGTTTTGGCGCCATCTGTCAGTGTGTCAAGTTTGACAGCTATGGCGGCGCAACTCTCTGGAGGTAGCTTAAAAATAAATAAAAAGGAATTAAAAAAAGTAAATTATTCACACTCAACCCAAAATGAATTTAATCCAATGCATTTTAAAAGAAATTTAAATTAAAATTATTACACGCTCAGTTCTTATTTTTAATGTAAAATAAGTTTATAAATAATCTGATCCACATTTTTCATTGATGCTTTTCAGTTATTGGTCATAAAACAAAGCAAGCCTAAGTACGTCGAAAAACTGACCATACAAAACATTTATTTATCATAGTATATTCCGAAATAGTAGTTTATATTTCACGCATTCAACAACACTACAATAATTATTATAATATTACAAAGTATAAAAACAAATTTCTCACTTTGTAAACAACATTTTCATATTTATCAAACTCGGTGCCTTCACTCATACTCAAATGTCTTGATCTCAACCAAGCGTAATTGGAACTCATTCCCTCTACCTCAATTTGTGCCTTCTTAATTAAGGATCTCACCTAGAACAAGCAACCTAACATTAATACCACCTTTCTTCGATTTCGCTCGAAAAAAAGCCTATACTCGGGAACTATAGCTTTCTGGAATTTTACCACCAGAAAATGTTCTGCTAGGTCGTTCATTTAGCTATTTAATTGGTGTGTAACACCGTGTTATTGTTACCTAGTTAACTATTATTTGCTTTATTCCACTTGTTTCATATAATAATTAAAAATACCTATATTATTATTGGTCAAAATGATATTCGACACCCGCATTGTGCGGGAACACGGTATCACACGGTATAATATGTAGCCACAATATAGAGATACAACCAGTAGGGAAACTTCATATAACACGTTCGAAATGGTTCATGCACACAAGCAAGCGTGTTTACGAGAATCAAGGATATTGGAATACCCCTAGGATTAGTAGGTATCTGTATATTGTAATTTAGCCGTGAAATACGGGGACACCATACTCTAATATTCATACGAGAATAACATTGCTTAATTTTAAATCAATCATCATTATCATTCCATATTTCTTCTCACTGCAAGAGCATAGGCCTTCTGTGAAATGAACTATGTAATATATTATTATGTACAAATACTACTATTAAATATACAGGGTGTCCCACTATTGGTATACTAAGCTCAAAGGAGGTTATAGTTTTGCATATGCTGAGTACGAAAAATACTTATATGACTTAAATTACAGACGAATTTTTTTTCAAATAGATGAATTCTTAAAACTTTATGTGTTATACAAGCAACCCGCCCAACTTTGCCACCAGCACGTGAGCTATCGTTTAAGATTATGTTTTCATATACAAAATGCTCACATTAGAGAAGCGGTATATGCCGTAATTTTGTTATTTAAGTATTTTTTTCCCCTATGCATAACTACTTAAACTACTTAAAAGTCACACACACAGACACCATGTATACAAGCCTGTATAAGTTTTCTCCTAAGTCGTTCAGTTCGTCTTTTACCAATTAAGCAGAAATAACGAACCATTTAATTGCTTTTATAGATTTAATTTAGAAATAAGAAAGGTAGCGGAAGGCCTTTATTTTATGTAAATGGAGCAGTGTGCGTAAGTCGTTATTTTATATGTGTGGTTCCGTATTTATGGGGAATGGGGCAAATATCATATCTGTTTCAGTGATCAATTTTATTTACGGAATTGTAGTTATTGCGGCCTAATACTTCTTTGATAGTGATTGAACCTTGGACTTTTGGTTTGAAATACGAATCTAGCCACTACTCTATTAGACTGGGGTAGAAGCCTTTAAAAATAATGAAAAGTTAAAAAAAATCGCAGTCGGATGAAACCCATTAGAAAAGGAGGGGAACACGATGAAAATAAAAGGAAAAATAAATTACGGTCAATCCGAGTTCGGGAAGTGGGAGGGGGGAGCTTTTAAGAGAAAAAAATGGTTTCTCTCGATTTCCGACAAAACTACAAGTCCTACAGAAAAAAGTTCAATAGCAAAGTTGTAGGTAATTAAAAGTTCTACAACTTTTGTATTCACAATTTTTTCACATAACCTCAAAATTTAGGTGAAAAATTCAAAAAACCAAGTTTTTGGTCTTTTCTTTTTATCTACTTCAAAATTTATTGTTTTTCTACGAAATTTGGTAGAAACTTACTTTATTATGTCCCAAATACACTGTAATTTATTTGATTGAAAATATTTATTTTTTCGCCTTATTTTGAATTAATACCAAAAAAACAACCTAATTTTCAATCGAAAAGTCACCCGTCAAAATATCAGCTTTTTTCAAAAACTGGGAGTGCCTTTTATTCATTGAAATCTCTACTTTCATATGACTTACTTGACTTATGTTCCTGTGTCCCCTAGCTGGGGCAGAGGGCATCCACAGTGCTCCGCCAGGCGTTTCTATCGAGAGCTTCCCTTTTGATTTCGCTCCAGGTTTTCCCGATTTTCTTGGCTTCGTCTATGATTGTCCGCCGCCAGGTTTGTTTGTATGCATTTCCTGAGAACATTTACTATGGTGGTGTTTATTTTTTTTTACACCATATGAAAGTAGAGATTTCAATGATTAAAAGGCACCCCAAGTTTTTGAAAAAAGCTGATATTTTGACGGGTGACTTTTCGATTGAAAATTAGGTTGTTTTTTGGTATTAATTCAAAATAAGGCGAAAAAATAAATATTTTCAATCAAATAAATTACAGTGTATTTGGGACATAATAAAGTAAGTTTCCACCAAATTTCGTAGAAAAACAATAAATTTTGAAGTAGACAAAAAGAAAAGACCAAAAACTTGGTTTTTTGAATTTTTCACCTAAATTTTGAGGTTATGTGAAAAAATTGTGAATACAAAAGTTGTAGAACTTTTAATTACCTACAACTTTGCCATTGAACTTTTTTCCGTAGGACTTGTAGTTTTGTCGGAAATCGAGAGAGACCATTTTTTTCTCTTAAAAGCTCCCCCCTCCCACTTCCCGAATTCGGATTGACCGTAATTTATTTTTCCTTACATTTTTATCATATTCCCCTCCTTTTCTAATGGGTTTCATCCGACTGCGATTTTTTTTTGTTTCAAAAATTATCTACTCTAGTCTAGTATATTATAACAAGCGGATTAATTTTATAGAATATACAAACAAAAATATAGTGTTAAGTACTTTAATTCCTTGAACATTTCAACTGCGTATAATATATTTGAAACATGGTGCTTTTCCATCAGAGACGTGTGTGGATGCGTATTGCGTAGCGAGGGATGTTTTTGTAATGAACCAATAGTATCGTTTCAAACGCTAAATGAAGCGATATGCATGTCGTGGTCATATCGTAGATTTGATCATTTCATGATATGAGTGGCCATTTCACGAAATGGTCGCATATCGTGAAATGGCCAATTTAGTTTGGCCACATCATGATGTGGTTTGGGCAGATCAATGATAAGAAATCGTTTCACGATATGGCCAATTAACGCACGGTTTTTTCATGAAATGAACAAAATTATTTGATCATATCGTAAAATAGTTACATTAATCGTTGGTAGAGGCGCTGCAAGCTCTGTGTTTATGTGATAAGATGGCGGCCGCTGGCGAAAATTAAATTATTCGCAGTTAAAAACTTCATAATTCGTTTAATAACAATATTATGAAGAAAGTCATAGCAAAGAATTTACGACGAAGAGGTACGAGTACTATGGAAAATGTGGATATCTTATGTATGTATTTAAGAAAAAATGCGACTTAAATAAAATAATTTAAGAAACTACTACTATATTATTATAATTGTTTGTTTTTTAAAAAGCGATCCGCTTCTGGCACTCGCCGGCCGCTGCCGCGGCACGCTCGCTTTGCTCGCTCGGCTCGTGCGTTGTTTATCAAAGTCTAACCTAACCTAACCTAACTGTTTTCTATTGCAAAAACGATTCGCTTCTGGCATTCGCCGGCCGCTGCCGCGGCACTAACTTTAATGACATTAAACAAGTTTTTAGAATATAGTTATTCTGATTTTTTTTAATATTTTATGGACTCTTTATATTTTATACGATCTGGCCAAATGTGGATGACCAAATCGTGAAACGTTGACGATTTAACGATCTGATCAAACTATGTTGGCCATTTCACGATATGCGACCATTTCGTGAAATGGCCACTCATATCATGAAATGATCAAATCTACGATATGACCACGACATGCACATGTGGAAACGTACCTTATGAATGCGAAATTCGTTTTTTTAAAACGTACATTTTTTATACAATTGAGATATTAAATCGAACGATAGCACACACAAAGCCTGTTAAAAGTTATAGCTCTGTTTATATTGACACTATAAAAACACACAAACTCCTATTAGGTACATACCTACATATTATACACATACACACAAGTATTACATTTTAAGTTTAACAAAACTTAGTCACATTAAAATATTTTTAAAAAGTTTTGCGGAACCCCAATAGCATGCAACTTGTCTAATATATTAAAAAAATGATAAAATCTGCTCTATAAAGCTTAAGGTTAGGTCCGCATTAGGTCTAGTATTTGCATATGAGACCTAAAACGTAAATAATCTATACATGTCTGAATTAATTGAATACGTAATAAATATACCTACATGAAAGATTGTAAGAAGAATGACTCATCAATTACCAGATTTTATTATTAAATACTAGCGGTCCGCCCCGGCTTCGCCCGTGGTACATATGAAAAATAGATGTTGGCCGATTCTCAGACTTACCCGATATGCACAGAAAATTTCATGAGAATCGGTCCACCCGTTTCGGAGGAGTATGCAGACTAACATTGTGACACGAGAATTTTATATACCTATATAAGATTTCGGGACAATTTTCACACACGACACGATCTGATCCCTGCCCATACTAAGCTTTCGCTTGTGTTATGGAAACCAGATAGCTGATAAACATACATATTATATAATTAATTTAAATTAATACTTAGGTAAAGCTTAGGTATATAGATAATAATTAACACCCAGGCACAGAGGAAACATCTGCGTTCATCAAATAAATATTTGCCATGGGTGCAGGGAATCGAACCCAATTTATAGATAAACTAAAATTATTGCTACTATCAAGGAAATAAGTAACTGTGATAAATCTGGTAATCATAATTCTGCTCTTTTAAATTCATGTGATCCCCAAAAAAGCGCCAATGACGTTAACCAATATTTTTCTCGCGTAGGCGAAAATTTAGCAAAACAAATTATCGACTTAAATCATAATGCGTTTCCACAGCAGCCACCTAACCACCTTCCTGTTTTGTCCCCACCTGTAAATTCCTTCGTTTTACTTCCTACAGACAATGACGAAATCTCTCATGTTATAAATGGTTTAAAGAGCGACTCTGTAGCTGGTAGTGACCTAATTTCAGGAAGAATTTTAAAGAAGTACAGTAAACTTTTGACACAACCTATCCTACATATCTGTAATCTTGCCATGGATTCGGGCACATTTCCGAGAGCATTTAAATCAGCCCTTATTACTCCCATTCACAAAGGAGGCGATAGAGACTGTGTCAGCAACTACCGACCTATATCCATTTTGCCAACTCTTTCCAAAATTTTAGAGCGACTAATCAATAAAAGACTAATTAATTTTCTAGAAGTAAACCACCTACTATCATCCAACCAGTTCGGTTTCAGGCGCTGCAAAGCTACTGGCGATGCTGTGCATGAATTAGTTGACTCAATTATCACAAATTTAGACTCTAAAAAGAAATGTTTAACAGTATTCCTAGATCTAGCTAAAGCATTTGACACGGTCTCTATCTCTCACTTGTTGTATAAATTGGAACGATTGGGTATAAGAGATAACTCCCTAAAACTATTGACTGACTACCTATCTGATAGACGACAACGCGTGAAGCTCAATCATGACGTGGTTAGTGGGGAATTGTCGGTAAATTATGGCGTTCCTCAGGGCAGTGTCATCGGCCCCACCCTTTTCTTGGCGTACATAAATGATTTGTGTAACCTACCTCTTTTTAATGGGAAGATCGTATCATTTGCCGACGATACCGCGCTATTTTTTGTTGGTGATACTTGGGACAATGTGTTTAAATATGCTCAGGATGGATTTAATAAGGTCGGGCATTGGCTACGCCAAAATATCCTAACGCTAAACATTTCCAAAACTAAATATATGGTCTTCGCTCATAAGGTCAATCTACTACCACCTCCTACACTCGTCATCTCAGCTCATACTTGTCCCCCAAATCACGTGAACTGTAACTGTCCTGTACTAGAGAGGACTGAAATACCTCGGTACCACTATCGACCAACTTTTATCTTTTAAACCCCATGTAGACACTCTAGTCTCCAGACTGCGAAAATTGATTTATGTTTTCAAAAGTCTTACACATGTTGCTGACAGAGAGGTGATAAAAATAGTATATTTTGCACTTTGTAATTCACTGATAGATTATTGTGTTACATCTTGGGGCGGTTGTGCAAAGTCACACCTTATTGAAGTTGAAAGAGCTCAACGTGCTATCCTTAAAGTGAGTGCTGGACTTCCATATCGTTACCCCACGTTAGAGCTCTATAGAATGTGGGGTGTGCTTTCGGTCAGACAAACATTCATACTTCACACCATTATGAAGCAACATTCAAAGCTGGTATTTGACCCCACTTTACTCAAAAATAAGCGCCGTAATAACACAATTTGTTCATCTGCCACCTATTCATCAACTCATTCACATCATTTCTTTTGCTTTTTGGGACCCTTTCTTTATAATAAAATAAATAAGAAATTAAACATTTATCCCTTGAACAATTACAACTGCAAAAAGACAGTTTCTACTTTTTTAAAATCACTGGATTACCAACAAACCGAAGACCTTCTTAAACAACTCATTTAAAATTGCTGTGGGCTTATCTTTCTACTGCAAATTAATAACGCTTTATGTAAACTGATATAAACATATAATCACACCTACACATACGATTAATCACACAAACACATACACTTGCGCACACACTTACTTACACACACACACACACACATGCGCTCACACACACTAGCATACTAGCACTAACACACTCACATTCATACCTTTTAGATTTGGTAGGATTAAAATTAAATATATATATACATATATATATATATATTATTTTTTTTTTCTCTTTACTTTTTTGTATTAGTGTTTTTAAGGTAAAGTTGTCTTCTTATAAAATTTGTAAAACTCTATGCATTTTGTAGGTACGTAAACTTGTGTATTCTCGTATGATATCCGCGAGAGGGGCTGGTGACCTGTACCTCAGACTTCTATGTAGTCTATTTCAGGCACCAGTTTCTCACAACGTTATCTTCTACAGTACATTGTGTAGTATTAATAAGTTTTTGTAACCTTTCTAATGTTGTGAGAAACAAATAAAGATCATTTTATTATTACAAATAAAGATCATTTTATTATTATTATGTTTCTCTGTTCCATAATACTCGGGTACCACCAGAAGGACGGTACCCGGATCTTTGGAAGGCTTACGTGGGGACACGGATCCAACACGCAGAGGCCCTTTCGAGAATTTTAATGTGTTGTGGGACACCAGCCGCAGCCTGCCCATGACTGCACTATAGAGATACAGCCCTGGGCAGTCCGCGGCCGATGTAGGACTATTGCAAGATAAGGGAATAAAATAAACTGGGCTATGGAATGGGATGTTAATGGACCGGAATTAAGGACTATGGAAGACTATGGCACCTGCCTTTCTACTAAGATATAGCAAAAAATTGTTGGCAGGTGGTGACTCGCCCTCTCACTGTATGGGCCCCCGAAATAAGTCGCTGCAATAGTGCGACAAGGGGGCAACATATTGTGAGCAGCTAAGGGTGGAGAGGCGTCCCTGGACTTTAAACTACGATCACGCGCTCCCTGAGGGTCCAGCATCACGTGCCCACTCGCCACTTACGCTTCGCATCCACCCTTCGAGCTAAAAGCTCTCGCGACTCCACTCTGGCCGGCCGGTTAAGGCAAGCCAGAGGTGGGGGTCCTGTCCTCGTCAGGCTTCACTCCGACCGGCCGGTGAAGGCGAGCCGGAGATGAAGACAGGGGCCTCCCCCGGGAGCACTCGGTTCCCGCGGGGTCGCTACTCCCCGACACCCCGCCACAAGGTGTCCTGCGGGTTGACTGATTGCACGGGTGGAATATCTATTGTCACGTAGACAATAGATATTCCAACCGTGGGCGATGGGGTCGTCACATCCCTACGCCCTTATTATTATTATTCTCATTTCCATAATACTCGGGTACCACCAGAAGGACAGTACCCGGATCTTTGGAAGGCTTACGTGGGGACACGGATCCAACACGCAGAGGCCCTTTCGAGAATTTTAATGTGTTGTGGGACACCAGCCGCAGCCTGCCCATGACTGCACTATAGAGATACAGCCCTGGGCAGTCCGCGGCCGATGTAGGACTATTGCAAGATAAGGGAATAAAATAAACTGGGCTATGGAATGGGATGTTAATGGACCGGAATTAAGGACTATGGAAGACTATGGCACCTGCCTTTCTACTAAGATATAGCAAAAAATTGTTGGCAGGTGGTGACTCGCCCTCTCACTGTATGGGCCCCCGAAATAAGTCGCTGCAATAGTGCGACAAGGGGGCAACATATTGTGAGCAGCTAAGGGTGGAGAGGCGTCCCTGGACTTTAAACTACGATCACGCGCTCCCTGAGGGTCCAGCATCACGTGCCCACTCGCCACTTACGCTTCGCATCCACCCTTCGAGCTAAAAGCTCTCGCGACTCCACTCTGGCCGGCCGGTTAAGGCAAGCCAGAGGTGGGGGTCCTGTCCTCGTCAGGCTTCACTCCGACCGGCCGGTGAAGGCGAGCCGGAGATGAAGACAGGGTCCTCCCCCGGGAGCACTCGGTTCCCGCGGGGTCGCTACTCCCCGACACCCCGCCACAAGGTGTCCTGCGGGTTGACTGATTGCACGGGTGGAATATCTGTTGTCACGTAGACAATAGATATTCCAACCGCGGGCGATGGGGTCGTCACATCCCTACGCCCTTATTATTATTATTATTGGTTTCATTATTTCAAACCTACGGATTAGTTCAACTGTTTTTGCTTATAAGAATAAGGGTATCTAACAAACATCCCTCCATTCTCACAAACTTTCTCATCTTCTTTATATATAAATATGAATCGCAAAATGTGTTGGTAAGCGCATAACTCGAGAACGGCTGAACTGATCGGGGCGGACCGCTAGTTTATAATATTAGTAGATAGGTTTATATAATACTAGCGGTCCGCCCCGGCTTCGCCCGTGGTACATGTTTACGTTTTCCCTATATAAAAACCACCCTCGTACTTCAAGGAATATAATAAAAAAAGAATTATCGAAATCGGTTCAGCCGTTCTCGAGTTATGCGCTTACCAACACATTTTGCGATTCATTTTTATATATAAGAAGAAGAAGATATAAAACATACCAATATATGCTAGTATTTAATAAAAATAATTACTTACCTACATGATTTAATAAGTCTTCAGGTGTAAAACGTATGCCTTTATTTTTCTCTCCGACGAACATTTTGGATAAAAGATGGAAAAATAATAATTTATATGAGTTTTGGCAATGATACAGTTAGATACCTATTGATATAATAGAATCAATATACAGGGTGTCCCACTGTTGGTATACTAAGCTCAAAGGAGGTTATAGTTTTGCATACGCTGAGTACGTAAAAAATAATTTAAAAAATCCAGACGCATTTTTTTTTCAAATAGATGAATTTTAAAAACTCTATGTGTACACTCATAACAAGCAACCTGCCCAACTTTGCCACCAGCACGTGAGCTATCGTTTAAGATTATGTTTTCATAGACAAAATGCTCATATTAGAGAAGCAGTATATGCCGGCTGCGCGAAGCTAGAGAAGAAAACATGGATTTTCATGAAAAATTTAGCAAAAAATTTTGGACCCAATTTTTTTTTAAAGTATTTTTTACGTGATCAGTGTATGCAAAACTACAAGTTCCTTCGCGCTTAGTATACCAATAGTGGGACACCCTGTATATATATATATATTATAGACTACCGCTATCTATAATATATATATCTGCCCCGGCTTCGCCCGTGGTACATATGAAAAATAGATGTTGGCCGATTCTCAGACTTACCCGATATGCACAGAAAATTTCATGAGAATCGGTCCACCCGTTTCGGAGGAGTAACTATGCAGACTAACATTGTGACACGAGAATTTTATATATAAGATATACTTTGTTTTTTTTATCTGTCTGTGTATTGATAGTTAGAAATGAAATTTTTACAGACCGCAGTTTCTGGCTTTTCTTTATAGACGGAGTTCGAAAGAATAATATGCAATATTATGGCGGTTCAAAACACAGAACTATATCGAGTTCAAAAGCATAAAAAAACTCGATCCGAAGAATTTGGAAATCCCTTTAGTAGACTTTGATGAGTTGTTAACATTTTTATTTAGTAGCTACATAAATAACTAACTATTGAATTTTTAACTTTTTGGAAATATTTCAAATAAAAAAAATATACGAAGTCGGGTGTACTGCTTGTGTTGAATCGAAATAAAACAGATAAGATATATTGAGTGCCACTCAATCTATCGCAAATTAATTAAAACTTATTGAATTTCATTACCCATTGCTACTGTAAGTGTAGTGCTTGAACATTACGTTGCTTGATAGCAAAAACATTGGAACTTCGTTAAAAAAATGGGTGCAAAACAAAAATTGCTCTGTAAATTTTGTTTAAAAACAGATTGGAATTTCGTTAAGCAATTTTTAGGTTAAATCTAATCATAACCACAGACTAATAATAATATACTACGTCGTAACAAAAATCTTACCCTCTTTATAATATCGTACGCTCGTGAAATTGGACTCATTCTAAGGCCGTATTCAGAAAGCTTGAAACTTATAAGCGCTTGCCGGCGCTTGACAGCGCTGGTTCGTTCTACACAAAGGAAGCAGGTTGAAGCTTATCGGCGCGTGTTCATATATTTGAAGTGAAACTTCTTTATCGGGGTTGGACAAAAATTTTGTGTAACATTTTTGCGTTACGCCGTACGCGTGACATTTTTGCGTTACGCCCAAGGTTACGCCTTACGCGTGAAATTTTTGCGTTACGCCATACTCGTGACATATTTAAGGTTATAAAGAAGTTTCACTTCTTACGTGTGTACTCTAGTACACGTATACATTTTTTTTCTGCGCGGGTCAGCTCTGACAAGCGCCGGTAAGCGCTTATAAGTTTCCAGCTTTCTTTCTGCATACGCCCTAAGGTTTGTTTGAAAGTTCGAATCTTTTAAAAAAGGGATGAAAAAAAAGGTTTTTTTATTTTGAAATAAACTTTATTAATATCATCATTTTATGTGCGGAACTGTAAACATCACAATTGTATAAATAAAAAATATTGTTTATTAACATAAAATATAATAAAGCTATTACACTGGTATCACAAAACTGAGAATGTACGCAAACCCGTATTAAAATCATATATTTTATATAATTAGTAATTACATATTTGTAACAAAAAACTAATGGTTTACCACAAAACAATTTAAACACAGTCTAACTTTAAACCAGGGATCTGTCACTTTAATTGTTGTCTGTGAAATACGACAAAACCATATTAAAGAGAACCCGCGCTTAAAGTTATACCCTGTCTAAAGTTTTTTGTGGTAAGACAGTAAATATTTGGTAAAATAAATACTTGTAGGTGCCGAGGTATAATTGTAAAATAAAAAATAAAGTAACAACAATACATATCAAAAATAATTCGTGTTATCCCATATAGATAACCAGTTACGGCCCTGCCTTCATACGAAACTGCTGAATACATTCGCACGGGAATAGAATGTTAGTCCGATTTCCCTGAGTTAGCATCCAAGCTTACGTCTTTATAATTATTAAAATGTATAAATTCATTCTTTAACTCCGGTCTGCATCGTGCAGACATGGGTGTAAAAGTCTCATTTTAGCTATTAAATGTAGTTTTTAAGTATATCTGAGTTTCTTTTGGGGCCTCCGGCTGTGGGAAATGTAATTAACCCATAAACAATATAAAAAAACATAGAGACAAGCTTTATAAAAGAGACAAATATTATAAATTTTAGTAACTACTCAAACTGGTAAATTGACTCAAAACTGAACTAGCAGTTCTTTCGATACACAAAAAAACAGACAAACATACTAACATTAGTGTTTTTCCTAAAATTTTTAGTAGGCACACGTCCAAATAATTATTAAAACATATACATTTCATCTATTTAACTATTTTTTTATCATATGCTATCTCTTTCCAACCCATTGTCAAAGCTTTCCCAAAGAAAATCTGTCCCTTTCACACAAATGTCAAATCAAAATTAAATCTATTATAATTGCACTAATATATTTCCCAATTATACTATTAACACGCTTTTAGCTTCACCTGTATGTTTGTTTGTAACCGACTCCTTTAGACTCGATTTTGACTTTAAACGGACAGATCAAACTTTGTACACTTATCAAGGATCGGTGACAATACAATAATTTCTCGAATTTATGATATTAAAGCGTGTTTTTTTGAAGTGAAACTTCTTTATCGAGGTTGGAAAAAAATTTATTGTAACATTTTTTCGTTACGCGCCATCTTTTTCTTATCCCTACCACGCGTGATTCGACGTATTTCTATAAAGTTGCATATAGTAAATTATTTTTTGAAAAACAAGGTCATAAAGAAGTTTCACTTCTTATGTGTGTACAATAGTACACGCACACTTTTTTTTTTCTATTTTTATTATTTTCTAGATAGTTACCACATTTAAAATGTGCCACGCTTTTATAGATTTTGCTTTGAAAAGAAAATCTTTTTGTCATGTTCCAAGTAATCCTAATTTAAAAAAATAACAAATTCAAACTAAAACCTTGATTATCTAGACTACCCTACTACGATTTTTTCCTAAGTTGAGAAGAGCACACGTGTCAGAAGTGAAACTTCTTTGGCAAGAATTAATAATACCAAAATCGTCGCCTTACTCCGTGACGTGACGGTATTGCCATGACGCGACCAAGAAATTTCACTCTCAACGCGCATAAGAAGTTTCACTTCATAATTATTTATTGTCTAGCTAAATTTATATCTATCGAGTTGTTAAAATTGTTTTTTTTTTATCATACAAAAAATTAAAACGCGAAGCGAAGGCGTGGCGAAGCGAATTTTGAACTATTTATTATCTCTAAACGGCCACAAGGACAATTCCGGTACTAAACGGAGGTAAAACAGCGGTTTAACTGCGTTTAAAACGAAGTTTAGTGCGTAGAACTTAAACACGGAATCTCTTGGTATTTCTCCTTCTAAATAATGTAGTGAATACGTTATAACGATTGTTGTAAATGCGGCTATTATAAAAGATCTCTTGTAGGTGTCATGGCGGAATCTGTAAAATATAAAGAACAATATTTAATAAAACTATATTTAAAATAATTATCTACTGCTAGTTATCGGCTTCGCTCGCCTTTTCAAAGAAAAACCCGCATAGTTCCCGTTCCCGTGGGATTTCCGGGATTAAACCTATCCTATGTGTTAATCCAAGTTTCCCTCTATATGTGTGCTAAATTTCATTGTAATCGGTTCAGTAGTATTTGCGTGAAAGAGTAACAAACATACATACATACACATACATACATCCATGCAAAAACCTTTCGCATTTATAATATTAGTAAGATATGATATCCTGTAATATATAAAAATATACAAAATCCTGTGTCCCCTATATAAAGCCTAGCCTAGATATGGGCTATCTAACACCGAAAGAATTTTTCAAATCGGACCAGTAGTTCCTGAGATTAGCGCGGTCAAACAAACGACAACCGACAAACTCTTCAGCTTTATAATATTAGTACAGATTATAAGATAATAATGTAAGTTTCTACTGATGAAAGAAAATTAAAAATCGGTTTAAATATATTTAAAATAGTGACTTTTTTTTTAAATTGAGTAGAAGTTTTATATGAAATACAATAATTAGTAAGTTTATCTAATTACATTATTTAAATATGAGTTTATCTTATTACAATGATGTTTTTAATTTAATTTAATTGAAAAAAATATTTAAGTACATTCGTATTTATATAAAAAAGGAGAATGG